>NW_002987230.1:14301-15973 GCF_000006295.1 Pediculus humanus corporis | reverse complement strand
TTTTTTTTTTTTTTTTTTTTTATAGTTTTCATGGTTTTATAAATTACTTGGGGTAAACGAAGGGAAAAAAAAAAAAAAAAAAAAAAAAAAAACGCCATTTTTTTTTTTTTTTTTTTTTTGGAAAATAGTTCTGATGACACATATTATTATTATTTTTAATAAACCGAAAATTTTTTTTGCCACGGGGTGGAGGGTGAGTGGGGGGCTCTGTGAAAATTTTCATTAGAGTAGGCTGTTGAGAAACATTAAAAAATTTTATGTATTTTCCAAAAAAAAAAAAAAAAAAAAAACCATATCGTTAAATTATTAATAATACGCGGACTTTTTTTTTTTTTTTTTTTTTTTGCTTCGAAAATTTTATTGGTAACAACAAACAACAACAACAACAACCGATAAAAATAATTTTCGTCGACTAATAATAATAATAAAAAAAAAAAAAAAATTACTAGTGTTATTATTATTAATAACAAAACAAAAATAATTATTATTCTATTATTATTATTATTATTATTATTATTACAAGTTATATAAATGCAACATATATTATTATTATTATTATTATTTAATATAAACATACATATACACATGTTTTTTCGTTTAACACGTAGTAAAACATCGAATTGTAACAATAATAATAATAATTTATTTATTTTTTTATATATATTGTTATGATCCCGTACTCAATATTCACATTTTCAACTTTTTATAAACAAAAGACTGGCGACGAACTCAAATTGTTCTTCTTTTATTTTATTTGCAAGTGTTTGCTCGAACATTCGAAACAGTTGACTGACGAAAGACCAAAGTAATATAGGCAAGCTACACAGCTTGGCGTTGGTTCATTTGATTTTTAGTCTAGCTGTAATAAGTTCTTGTTTATTAATATTAGTTTTGTTAGTGATAGTTTTAAGTGCTTGTTCATTACTTACAAAAATAAAGAACGAACCGAATATAACATATTAAAATTTTGGCGCAGTCGATGAAGGATCATTCTGAACGACAAGAAACCGGAGAATTCTTAAGTAATTCGTTTCATGTTGGTGGGTTTTAACTCTTTATCAGATTTCTTTATACTGTAAGTAGTAGTTAATAGGTAACTCATTTTGTGAACAATGCCTAAACTTGATCAACCTGTTTTCGACCCATCCCAAATATCCCTTGAATTCTTGTGTAGTCTAATTCCTAATTTCTTTTCCGGAGAAAGGAACCAACTTAACGCATTTATTGATGATTGTGATAATGCTATCGAATTGTCCTCTGAAGAGAATAAGTATCCACTCTTCAGATTCATCTACTCCAGAATCACTGGTAATGCCAAGATTCGAATTTCTTTGTACTATTTTGATAATTGGGATGACGTAAAAACGAAACTAATTGAATTATATCAAGACAAGAAACCCCATAGTCAACTGATAAAAGAGTTGACATATCGCAGACAAAAATCAACATGTATCCACTGTGAAGATAACACAATAAAATTGAAGGAAAAACTTAAAATTTTAGAAATTACAGAATCCAAACTTGAAGTTAAAGAGAAAACAGATCCTTTACCAGAATCCAAACTTGAAGTTGAAGAGAAAACAGATCCTTTACCAGAATCCAAACTTGAAGTTGAAGAAAAAACAGATCCTTTTCCAGAATCCAAACTTGAAGTTGAAGAGAAAACAGATCC
>NW_002987230.1:8987-14281 GCF_000006295.1 Pediculus humanus corporis | reverse complement strand
TACCAGGATCAATTCCTGATCAAGAGGAAAAAGCACCCTCTACAAATTTATCTAAGAGAAAGGCTAAAGAAGCACCCTCTACAAATTTATCTAAGAGAAAGGCTAAAGAAGCACCCTCTACAAATTTATCTAAGAGAAAGGCTAAAGAAGCACCCTCTACAAATTTATCTAAGAGAAAGGCTAAAGAAGCACCCTCTACAAATTTATCTAAGAAAAAGGCTAAAGAAGCACCCTCTACAAATTTATCTAAGAAAAAGGCTAAAGAAGCAGCATTACTCCCTAGGAATAAAAATAAGAAAAAAGGTCCAAAAGTAAAAGAAGAAAGATCATCCATACAGAATTCAAAACCTAAAAATCATCCTAAAGCTGAAATTCAAAAGGAAACAAAAATTTCAACTAAAAATGTAGGAGCCATTGAAAAAATTCACAAGCATAATTTTGGGAAGCATACTAAAAAGCGGAAATGGAATTCCAGTACCAAGAAATCTAGGAAGAAAGCATCCATTCTTATGTCAACCGATTTTCACGAAGAGAGTATTCCTGAGGTAAAGCTATTTTTACTAAGTAAAGTTCACCTATCGTCTAATGAAAAAGAGAAGATTCAAACCAGTCAAAAATTAGCAAGAACAAATCCAATTAAAAATAACATAAGAGTCAATGAAAAACTTAGTCCTGAATTTAAGGGTCCATACGAGGTCAAGAAAATATCTGGCAAAAACGTTTTATTAAAAATCCGTAACAAGGAAGTTACTTATCACAAAACCGTGTTCTGAGTAGTTGATCTAAAGAGAGAAATCCAAAATAATAATAATTTAATCCTTTTATTTTTCCCATATAGCTAATCATCATTTATTTTATTATTAATCCATTCATTCTTTTCTATGTACCCTATATAAAATTCTTGTATTTTTCAGAACTTATGTCAATTTTGTTTCGAAATTTCATGTCTCTTGATTTTATTCTTTTATCTTTACTCTTTATGTAACATTGTTCACTAACGAGCATTGCCTAGGAAAGGTTCTACTACTTGCAGCTATAAAGCTTAAAATTATGTTCCTGATAAGAAGTCAATGTGAAGAGATTCAACAGTCTACCATACAGAAGACATAGCACCTACTACTACTCAAGGAGTCTCAACCTGGACGGAACCATTCAGAACCCGACATAGGAAACTGTCAAATCCGAACAAGAGGAGAAAACAAATTCTTTTTTCAAAATAATTGTTTTCCGTCTTAAGGGGGGAGGTGTTATGATCCCGTACTCAATATTCACATTTTCAACTTTTTATAAACAAAAGACTGGCGACGAACTCAAATTGTTCTTCTTTAGAAGCGAAGCTTCTAAAGACTCCTTCTTTTATTTTATTTGCAAGTGTTTGCTCGAACATTCGAAACAGTTGACTGACGAAAGACCAAAGTAATATAGGCAAGCTACACAGCTTGGCGTTGGTTCATTTGATTTTTAGTCTAGCTGTAATAAGTTCTTGTTTATTAATATTAGTTTTGTGATAGTTTTAAGTGCTTGTTCATTACTTACAAAATAAAGAACGAACCGAATATAACAATATATATATAATTCACGAGTAATATGTACCCTCACGAATTATTATTATTATCATCATCATTATTATTATTTATAAAAAAAAAAATTTTTTTTAAATTCCATTTTAATATTGAAATAATTTAAAAAAAAAAAACAATAAAATTTAATTTAATTCAACGCATTGCAAGCGTTTGGTAAAATATAATAATAATAATAATAATAATAATAAATAATAATAATAATAATAATAATTTAATTCGTATTTATTCGCACCCTTAATAATAATATAATAACAATAATTTTTTTTTAAAATTAATATTAAAATACTATATTATAAATAAGAAAAATAAAAATAATAAATCCCACTACTATATATATTTACAATCGTTGTATTATTATTATTATTATCGTTGTCATCATTATCATTATCATTATTATTATTATAAAGAACAAAAAAATTATTTTTACAAAAATTATTATATCACAAAAATTGTTACATTTAAAAATATACAAACAAAATGTGCGCGTGTATGTACATACATATATGTAAATTTTTTATTAAAACCTTAATAATAATAATAATAATTAATAAATAATAAATAATAATAATGATTTTTTTTTTAAACGATAAGAGCCGCCATTAATTTTTTTATAATGAATAATAAATCAATCGATAAATAAAAATTGAATAATAATAATAATAATAAAATTTATTTAATTTTTTTTTATAATTAATTAATTAATTAAAAATTCATTTACATATCTCTCCTTAATATTAATTTTTTTATCGGGGTGAATCGTTTAATTACACACACGCACACACACGCACAAAAAGAGAGAGAGAGAGAGAGAGAGAGAGATAGAATTTACATTAAACATTTTCGGGATGAGCCATTCATTGTAAAATCAAAGGTAGCATTGTTGATAGCCGAAGTAAAGGATGTATCATCTTTCAAGGATGGCATCACAGCTGAAATTGAAAATAATCAATAACATTTCACACAGCGTTGAATTATTTATTACAATTAAATGAACATACATGGTCGCGTGTACCGTTATTTATTTATTTATATATAATTAATTAAATTTATTTTTTTTTTTTTTTTTTAGTAATGGATGTTAGATTTTACCGTCGGCCCATGTATAACTAGAATATCTCACATCAGAATCCTGCCTTCTACTACATGATGAAAATCCGGATGTAAAACTGCTAACGCCAACAGGTGAGGGTGATCCACTACCTATAAATAGGGAAAGGGGGGTGGGTGGGGGGTTGAAATTATGTTAACAACAAACGAATTCGAAATAATTTTTTTGTTTTGTTTTGTTTTGTTTTGTTTACCTAAAGAAGTGCTTAATTGATTGTAACCGTTCATCGAATTTGTAAATTGATTATAACCGTTCATTGATGATATTTGCATTGATTGAACGGGTTGCAATTGAGACGTTAACTGAAAACAAATTTTTTTGGTTTTTATTAAATCATCCGGGAAAAACTCAATCGGGGAATTTTTTCGTTAATTTTAAATTTTTACTCACGGTTGTAGGCAATTGAGCATATGGATTAAGTCCTGGACTTCTAACTTGACAATTTGTATAACCCGGAATTTGTGGATTTGATATATTTGTGGGTAAATTCCATGGCGTCGGACTAAAAAACAAACAAACGAATTGTTATTCTGTGTTAAATTTTTGCTCAAAATCGAAACGGTTAACGCGAATTGAAATTTAATGGCGGAGTATGGATGTGTGAGTGTGATAGTATAGGGAAATACGTTTAAAAGGTGTTTTATACCTTCCGTAAGAGGTGTACCTTGCTGCGCTATATAAATTTCTATGTCTAAATTGTAAATGACTCGGATATGGATCCCCAAAAAATGACTTTGGATATGTTGGAGCTGATGTTTTCAATGGTCTCCTCATTCTTTTTCTTCTCTTGTAATTATTATTTTCAAACATTTTGCTCGGGTCCATTGCTGAAAACAAAAAAAAAATTTTAATTAGTTTTTTAAAAACGCTCTCTCGTAAAATTTAATTATCGTTTTTCACAACTAATTTTAAATTTAATTATTATTTTAGACAATGGTCAATCCGAGAGGGGTGGAGTGGGGTGGGGGGGAGGAGGAAACTCACTTAAAATCCAATAATTTCCTTTTTTCTCTCCACCGCCTTGTCTTGGAACTTTAATAAAACAATCATTTAACGATAAATTGTGTCTTATTGAATTTTGCCAGCCTTTTTTTTCTTGATCTCTAAAATATGGAAATTTTGTTGTTATAAAATTATATATTTCATTTAATGTTGCCCGTTTTTCTTTTTTACTCGTGATGGCCATTGCTGTGAAAAAATAACAAAGACATTAATGACGATAAATTTGAGTGACATTTTATTATTATTATTATTATTTATTACTCACATATCATGGCGACGTAACTATAGGGTGGTTTTTCTTGTGATTTTTCACACGTTGATGGAATGGTTGAAGTTGTCGTAGGAGATGAAACTCTTGTATGTATATCACAAGGAGATTTCGAAGAGGGTGTTGGTGTTTTGCAAACACCCGATGCTGCTGCTGTCGTTGTTGTTGTTGTTGTTGTTGTTGCACTCGTCGAATCCGATTGATTGTTCGAACTTGAAATAAATGGATGGTAAAAGTATATTTAAGGGTTAACAGGTTTTTTTTTTTTTTTTTTTTTTAATAAGGAATGTTATTACTCGTGGTACCATCCATTTAGAACGTGGCCCACTCTAGAGTGCTAAATACACACACACACACACACCGTGTTTGTTCCACTTTAACCAAAGGTAGAATGCAATTTGTGCAATATTTTCATTAAAGGCTTTGTTCGCGTGTTTGTTGTTGTTGTTGTTGTTGTTCTACTTACCCAGAATGTTCGTCGAGGGGTGTTAAATTAATAGATGTCTCATCATTGTTGCCTGATATGAGTTGGTCAAGGTGCATTTGATTTCTTAATACGTCCGTTATAACATTCGTTCCATTATTTTGTCCAAGTTCGTCTTTAAGGGTGAGAATGGTTGAATTTATTTCTGGATAAACTATAATAAAATAAATAAAATAAACCAATTTAATTTTATTATTCATACATAGAACGTTTTAAATAAAAATAAAAAACGACAATAGGAAAATTAAATAACAATAATAATAATTGCGATATTGACAAAAAAAAAAAAAAAATCAAAATGGAGAAGAGGCTTTTTCATCGACCTTGGGGTAAATAAAAACAATGTCGCCGGTTTTTTTTTTTTTTTGTAACAAAAGTAAAAAAAAAACTTATTTATTAACAAAATATTATTATTAAATTTTTTTTTTTAGAATAATGTCGACTGTGTTGATGGTAAAAACAGGCTACGACATAGTCTAAACTTCCTTCTTTCAAGGAAGGAGTTCTACATTGAAAAATAGGCTGTCCTAGAACCTGGCATAAATTCAAGGTACTGTCAGTGTTGCCTACTACCGAGACCCCCCCACCACCACCACACTTTAATAATGGAGAAACGATGAGATTTCTATAGAAAAAAATTTTTTTTTAGTAAATAGGTCAGTCGATATCATTTATTTATTTATTTAAAAATCGTCTTTTATGCAGAATGCGTGCACGTGCACGTGTGCGTGCGCGTGTGCGTGCGGGTGCGTGTGTGCGTATCACACTTTTTAATATTTTTATCCGCATTGATTTTCAATCAATTAGAAAACCGTTACTTTTTTTCTATTCCGAGAACCTGTGATTTTT
>NW_002987230.1:1430-8932 GCF_000006295.1 Pediculus humanus corporis | reverse complement strand
CACACGCACACGCACGCACATATATTTATCTCACTTTTTTTTTAATGTCAACCAACAACGGTTAATCAACGGTTGTCTGTCATTGAAATTTATTAAGCGTTAAATTTCTTTTTTTTTTTTTTTTTTTTTCTAAAAAGTTATATAATATTAGTTTTTAAGATCAGGTAACTTTTTTACAGATGTTGGAAAAACTAATTTGTTGTTGTTGTTGTTGATCACAATTTTTAAAAATTTGTTTTTCCCCCTACCCTACGCACTCCCTCCCCCCAATTAATTAATTTTATTCGTAAAACGTTGGGGGACTTGTAGTTAATAAAAGGGTCTTTAGTTATTTTTAAAAAAAATTTTTTTTTTTTTTTTTTATTTATATTTTAGTAATGGAATTATAAATATACATACCGAGGGGGTTAGGGGAGGGGGAGGGGACTTTTTTAGTCACGGTTAACTTCTTATTTATTTATTTTCGGACATTTTAAAAAAAATCAACCACGTAATATTATTATTATTATTATTATTGTTGTTGTTAAAGCAAAAAACTCATTCGAAAAGGGTTAATATTTAATTTTTTTTTTTTAAATATTAAAGGTACGAAAAAAATACGATCGACGCCATTTTGTTTTCTTTTTTAAATTTTGGTTCGAAACTTAGGGATTAGAGAGAGAGAGAAAAAACGGTCGTCATTGAAGATTTTTTTTTTTTTTTTCACGGACATTGATTGTGATTTTTTTTTTGCTCAAAGACACATTATCTGAGTTATGAAACATTATTTGGATCTCATTTCTTTTGTTATCGTCCCACGCTAAAATTCGATACCTTAACAGCAATCGTATAACGCGAGTTTCACCTTACATATTTAACGTTAGAGGTGCTTTTTTTTTTTTTTTGCGAAATTTTTATTTTTCTTATTAAAAAAAAAAAAAACAAAAGGAAAGAAAGATCTTCACGGGGCATCAAACGGGGGGAGGGGGGCTAGGGAGGAGGGAAGGAAAAGGGAAATTCGTAGTGGTCGTGATGGTAGCGATATTAAGAATAAATTTAATTTTTTTTTTTTTTTTACCAACAACAACGGTCGTCTCTATATAAAACAATGAAGAATTTATTATTATTATTATTATTATTATTATTATTGTATGGAGTGACCCAAATACGGGAATGAATCAGGCATTGAACAACAACAAAAAAGTAACCGATTATGCGAATTTCTCTTAACTTTTCAGGTACATATTAAAAAAAATTTTTTTTTTTTTATTTATATTTTTTAAATAGTTAAACCTTAAAATAATTAAAACAAGAGGAGAGGTCAGAGGTCAATTACGTTGGTTTTTGTATGATGATGATGATGATGATGATAATGAAAGATTTGACCCCGAAAACGTGCTTCCACCAATATTTTCTTTTCAAAAAAAAACCGTTACGAATTTTTGTTATCATTTTTTTTTTTTTAAACTGATAACAAACGTTTGAAAATTAACCGTCGATCGTTGAATTTCGTACCTGATAAATTAAGAACCTGCAACTCGGTGGCAAAGAGTAAAATAATCGCGATTCGATTATCGTTCGAGTATCGAAAAAGGGAGGGGGGGAGGTTTCGATTTAAAAACCTTGATACCTCTCGTTAATATTATTATTATTATTATTATTATTATTATAAGGATGGTTTCGAGTGAAAGAGGTATTATTCCAATTGATGATGATGATGATGATGATGATGACCTTATCAAAAGCCTTATTCAATTCAAAACAAAAAAAAAAAAAAAAAAAAAAACGTAATTCAAACCGTTCGAAGCCTATAAGGTAAAGGTAAAAAAAAAAAAAAAGAAATTTAAAAAAAACAGGCCGACCGAAAGCCAAATCGTAAGCCTAATCATCAAATATCAATATAAATGTTTTAATATATATATATATATTATAAATGAAAATTGATATGATAAAACAAGGTTTTTCACTTGTTAGGAAAATTTCAAAAAAAAACCCGCGAATTTTAAAATTTAAAATTTAACCGGGAAAAAATTCCAATGAGTTAAAACCACGTTCGAATTTGTTTACACGATCAAACGTATTATAATCATTATTAAAAACAATATATTCTCGTCATGTGAAAATAATAATAATAATAATATTTTAGGATTTAAATTTTTTTTAAAAAAAAAAAAAAAAATGGCGTCGAATAAAATTTTGGCTAGTGAAAAAACTTGAATGATTTAGTATTGAAAACGATTCAGACACACCTGTCATATATTATTTTAATAAAATGTCATTTGAATGAAGATTTTATGGCGCCAAAGTTAAACATGTTAAGTGTTTAAACCCCCCACCCCCCTAGTTTACACAAACGAACGAAAGCTCATAAACAAATCATCAAATTAACTGGGGGGGAGGGGAGGAGGAGGAGGTCATTAACAAATTTTTTTTTTAAATAACATTTAAATAAAAATTTTTATTTATTTATACAAGGAGCACGATTTTCTCGTTTCTTTTCGTTTCGTTTTTTGCCCTTTGATTTTATACAACCCTCTTATATATATATATATGAAAACATGTTTCCTTTTATTCATTATTGCTCCCTCGTGCCCCTTTTTAACCGCATCTCTTATTTTCCCCCTTCCCTCTCCCTTCCCCTCCCCCTCCCTAACCTTTTTTTGTAACATTGTATTTCCATTAGGGGGTTTCTTTTTTTTTTTTTTTTTTTCGGAGTGCAATTTCGTAGGAGGAAGTTTGTTTTTAATTTTTTTTTTTGGTAAATCAGTGACTTGTTTTCACTAATTAACAAACACACACATGTCATAGAAAGTCGATATTATTATTATTATTATTATTATTATTATTATTATTATTATTGTTGTTGTTGTTGTTGTTGTTGTTGCTGTTGTTGTCGAAAATAAAAAAAAATAAGCGAAACGGTGAAAGGGTTTACGATGATCGGAATTTAATTTAATTTTAAATAATTTGAATTTTAAATTTTACCGCCTTTTTTTATATACTCTATGAAATTTTTTTTTTTTTGGGGGGGGGAATTTTTTAGAAATTCGGTTTCGAATTAATTATGATTGAGAGAATTAAAAAAAATGTTTTTTTTTTTTTTTTCTCCAAAAAGATTTCCAACGGATTAAATTGTTTGTTTGTTTGTGCGCGCGTGTACACGTGTCAATAAAATTAAATTTTGGCGCCAAAAATATTTTTTTAAATCTTTTATTTGTTCAATAATAATATTAGAGATATAGCCACGTTTTTTTACAAATGAAAATGAGTAATTCGATTCTTTTATTTTTTTTCTCCTGAAAAAAAAAAAAAAAAAAAATCGAATTTCCGGTCATGGAGTATCCCAAAAATAATAATAATAATAATTATTCGTTTTAAAGGTTGACATTTTCTTTCGTCAAAATTAAAAAAAAAAAACACGCGCGTAATTTTAAAAAAAAAAAAAAAAAAAAAAAAACTTTCGTCGTTATTGTATTTTTTTATCATTTTTAACAATTTTTTCTATTTTTTCAAGGGTATGGGAACCAGGTAAATTTTCCATATCGTTTTTTTTTCCTACTTTTTTTCCTTTTTTTTTTTTTTTTTTTAAATCTAGGAAAATTCGTCCCTGAGCAAAGAAAAAAAAAAAAAAATTAAATTTTTAAAAAACGTGCTTTAACTATCGATAAATGCGTCACAAACATTCCTAATTTTTTTTTTTTTAATTTATTTTTTTTTTTTTACCGATTTCACGTGTGTGTGCGTGTGTAAAAAAAAAGAAATGAATAATTTTGTTACGTATACGTTTTTTTAAATAATAAATAAATAAATAAAACCACGACAAAATTTTTTTCTTTCTCCTTCCCCGACGAAATCATTTTAAAAACATTTAACGTTATTAATTTTTTATTAAATTTTTTCATATCTAAATAACAACCGAAATCATTTTCGAATTCGTTCTTATACATCATCATCATTATTATTATTATTATTATTATTATTATTCGTATGTGAAAAATCATTTTCCGTTTAGCTATTTAAAAATCCTTTTTTTTTTTTCTTCTTAATATTTTTTTTTTTTTTTTTTCAAAAGCCTAAAGAAGCACGACTTTAACATAAAATCACGGTTTAACAATCTTAGAATGTTTCTTTGTAATTTAGCTCTCGAATACATTGCAAACAAACAAACAAACGAACAAACAAACAAACAAACAAACAAGAAAAAAAATAATAAAATAAAAAAAAAAATTCGTAGAGAGTTTATTATTATTAATTTTTTACCACCCATTTTTACGTGAAATAATAATTTTTAAATTTAATTTAAATTTGTGCGTCACTATTTAATAATAATAATAATAAATAATAATAATAATAATAATAAATAATAATAATAATAATATAATAATAATAATAATAAATTAATGAATTATATGTAACGGAAATAAAATGAAAAAATGTTATTTATTGTGACGAACCAAACTTTTTTTTTTTTTTTTTAGTACATCGTAAATTATTATTATTATTATTATTATTATTATTATTTCCCTCCATTTTCATTTTGCGAACGTGTGAATGCGTTCGTGAGTACGTGCGTGTGCGAGAATGTTGGAAAAACTAATAATAATAATAATAATAATAATAGTAAAAAAAAATTAAAATAAATGTGTTTTTTTTTTTTTTTCAGTTAAAACAAAAACATAATAATGATGATGATGATGATGATTGTCAACATAGGTTTTTTTTCGCATTGGCGCCAGACAATACAAAAACCCCATCGTATTTTCTATTTCCACGTTCCACGTATTTTTTTTTTTTTTTTTTTTTTCACTCAATATCGCACGTAAGTAAAAAAAAAATTTTTTATTTATTATTTACCTTTTAGCGACATTTTCATTATTATTATTATTATTTTTTTTTTCTTCCATATTTGATTTCAAAAATTTGTTCCGATACATTTCTCCGTTACGGTTTGAATTTAAACGGCGTCGGTAATTGCTATACGTAGGCGTAAAAAAAAAAAAAAAAAAAAAAAAAATGGTAGGTTCGTAGGTTGGTAGGCATGTTGGTTGGTGTCGTTCATACATGAAAAAATTTTATAGAAAGTAATAAAAATAAAAAAAAATAAAATAAAAAATTTTCTCAAACCGTGAATGTGATAAATAATAAATTAAGAAAGAAAAATATAATAATAATAATAATAATAATAATATTAATATAAATTGTTTCCGTCGAACTTATTACAAAAACGGTTTGTTTACTCTATGAAAAAAATTATTTCCGTTCGAAATTTTTCTCGTTTTCGTTAAAGCTTTCGTTATTTTACAAAACATTACGATGATAATGATAATATGTTTTATATCGGATTAACTATATTATTTAATTTATTATTATTATTATTATTATTATTCGGATCGAAAATTTTTTTTCTTACTCTATGGTAGAGAAGTCATTGTTTTCAAAAATTTATTTTTAACACGTTTTTGTCATTTAAAAAAAATCATTCGAACGTATTTTTTTTTTTTTTAAACTAACATTAATAAATATTGAGAATTTTTTTTATTTTACATAAATTATTATTAATTATTCGAGCGGCGATATTAATAATAATCGACCACACAATAAATAAGAGGAGGAGGGGGAGGGGAGGGAAGAAGAAGACCACCCAGAAATATACGAAAAAAGGAAAAAAAACCATAGAGAAAAAAAAATCTCGATCGAACGATCGATGGATCGATAATAATCGAAACGTAAATCGACTATATATATAAATAAATAAATAATAATTTAACGGTTTTCAACAACCACCACCATCACCACCGTTTGTTCGTTTGTTTGTTTGTTTGTTTGTTTGTTCGTTAAGGGAAATAATAACAAATAGTTTAGTTTATATATATTCGAAAAACGAAACGAAACGTGATAATTTATTTAAAAAATTTAAATAATCGAACGTGATGATATCGCAAAAAAATTATTATTATTATTATCATTAAATCACGACCTTTGGGAAAATTTATTAAAATTTAATTAATCAATAAATGATTAATTATTAATTAATAATCATAACAAAATCATTGGGAAAAATTAATACCTCACACACACACACACACACACACATGAGGATTAAATAAAATTTAAACGAAAAATTACGTCACAATTTAAATTTGTCGTCTGCTATTATTTAAAATAAATAATAATAATAATAATAATAATAAATAATAATAAATTTTCATTGAAAAAAATTGAATAAATGGAAAATATATTATGATGGAAAAAAACCGTTATATTTAAGGATTTTGGAAAATGGACTCCCCCTACCTGATTTGCAAATGGAAAATTTCATAGTATTTATTATTATTATTATTACTATTATTATTATTATTATTATTATTATTATTATTATTATTATTATTATTATTATTATACGACCATCTTGAAAATAACGTTTAAAAGAAACAAATGGAAAATTTCAATTGTTCACTTCAGCATAATTAGGATTGAACTCGATACCTTGTTTTTCATTTTCAAATTGCGAAAAATTATTATTATTAATTATTAAAAACGAAATAATTTCGTGGGGGGCGGTGGAATTTTTCCAATGAACGATTGTCGCAATTTTAACCGCCTAAAACGGATTAATAATAATAATAATAACGTTTCAAAGGATTCTTTCGAAGACGCGTTAAACGCGTTTGGATACGTTAAGAAAAACTCTGAAGAGAGGGGTTTTTATACAAAGGGAGTATACATTTAAATAAGAGTTTAGACAAAAAGAAAAGTCGTCATCGGATGACGTCACTCACTACCCCTGACTTTCCTTCCAATGGAAAACGACAGCACAACCCACCGCCCCACAAAAAATCATAAGAGAGAATGAAAATGGATGGAAAATCCCCGCGCAAAATGTACGTGATTGTACACATCAAAACAATCGAATTAAAAAAAAAAAAAAAAAAAAAAAACGAATGAGAGAAAATAATAATAATAATAATAATGATGATGATGATGAACATAATGAAAAACTCGAATCACGTTTTAAACAGGCCCCCCATTTGTATCGCTCGTGTGTGTGTATTATTTAAAAACATCGAAAAAAAAAACGGATGCGATTTTTTTTTTTAGCGCCGGATCGACGTGTATTTAAAAAGTTTTTACATAAAAAATAATATTAATAATAATAATAATAATAATAATAATAATAATGAAGATTTTTTAAGAAGGTTTTAATACTTAGAATAAAGGTCACACGATGTCATAAGCACGTGTTTTAGAAATGATTCGCAGAACGTTAGTCAATGTTAAACCTTCGAGTTACGTGACTCCTGACGGACACAGAAAAGTTTTTTTTTTTTTTTTTTTTTGCATCGTCTTTGCAAAAAAAAAAAAAAACTAAGAAAACAACAAAAACAACAAAAAACGACAAAAAAAAAAAAAAAACAAAAAACTAGACAAAATTACTACGAATCTAAAACAAAACATAAACAACCCAATTCCTCCAACTTTTTTTTGTTTTATTGAATGAATAATTTCCCGTTCCCCTCCCCTCC
>NW_002987230.1:0-1128 GCF_000006295.1 Pediculus humanus corporis | reverse complement strand
CCCCCTCTTTCTCTCTCTCTCTCTCTCTCTCTCTCTCTCTCTCTCTCTCTCTCTCTCTCTCTCTCTCTCTATCTATCTCTCTCTCTCTCTCTCTCTCTCCCTTCCTCCCCCCCGGAAAAAAAAGAAAATCAGACGAATCGAACGATCGATAAATTATTTAATAAAAAATCGATTTAAAAAAAAATTCGTTTGAAAAGTCGTGAAATAATAAAAAACGAAAAATAATTTAAATCGTGAAAATTAACGACAGCAAAAAAGAAAAAAATCGATCGACGGGGTGGCAATAGTGCGAAATTTTTTGCTACCGTTAAAAATAATTACATAACGCGGATTTGAAAAATTCGTTAAAATAAGGAAGGAAGGATCGTCGTCGTCGTCGGTTTTGCAAAAAAAAAAAAAAAAAACCTCAAAATAATAATAATAATAATTTATACACGACACTGAATTGTAATAAATATGACGTAAAATGAGGTTGAAGTTTGGTATTCGTACCTAAATGGTGCCAGGTATCAAGTTCCAAACGTTTTTAGTCTTGTTACATTGCTGATTTAGCTTCTAGTGTGTAATGATGTCATGCATGTAAGACGTTGCCTAACTTCACTCTTGTGCAACAGATATTTTTTTTTTTTTTTTTTTTTGTACGACTTTTTCATTTGCGCCTTTTTTTCTTCTTCCTCCTCGTCATTATTATTATTATTATTAAACAATCGTACCTTAAGAGAATTACAGTACTACCAACTTTTATTAATTCAAATTTAATCTTTTGTTTCTCATCTTCGACAACCACAATATTGCGTCGTTGATAATAAATATGACGTCATCATTAAATAATTTCGCGTATTGAAATTGCATAACTTTCTTTTACGTGGGCAAATCTTGGTGGGGGGGGGGTAGGAAAATTCGATAAATTCGTGGGGGGAGGGGGTTTTTTTTAAAATGAAAAATTCGAGAAAACCTTTTAAACGTTAAAAGAAAAAATATATCGAATTACTCAATTAATTAATTATTATAAAAGTTTTCGTTTGTTTTAAATTTTATAATAACATTAAAAGGTTTTTTTTTTTTTTTTTTTAAAACTTTAACATTATTATTATTATTATTATTATTGTGTTTCAAGAGGTAATAAAA
>NW_002987231.1:561636-569328 GCF_000006295.1 Pediculus humanus corporis | reverse complement strand
TGATTTTATTTATTCTTTTCATTTCTAACTATAAAAATAATAATAATACGGTAACGTTTTTTTTTTTTTTTTGTTTTAAGCATTAATTAAAACCTTTAAATTTCATTACAAATAATTATTATTATTATCATTGAAAATATGCACAAAAAATAAAAGATGAAAAATTATCTATTAAATTATAATAATAATAATAATGATTAAAAATTTATTTTATTTCATTAATGGCACACTTTTGTTCTATCTTTCTCTCTCTTTTATTTTAAATAAAACATTAAAAGAAAAAAATACATGACAGACATTATTATTAATATTAATAACAACAATAAATGATTTTATCTTTCCTTCTTCCCCCCACCCCACCTCCCCCCAATTAATAAAAAAAAAAAAAGGTAATACTTCAGTAAGAAAAAAATGATAGTGTAGTAATATTATAAGCGTTCTTAAATTGTTTTTTTTTATTTTTTATTATCATTATTATTATTAATAATGCGAGATTGTCTTCGATAATAATAATAAAAAAAATAATGTATATGTATGTATGTACATAGCAGAAAGTGAGTTGATGATGATAATAATAATAATAATAATAATAATAATAAGCATTAATAAAATTTTTATTAATTTCAAATGTGAAATCATTATTATTATTATTATTATTATTATTGGGTGAAAAAGAAAAAAAATTCAATTTTCATTTCAATCAATCCGTGGCTATTAATTAATCATTATTATTATTATTATTATTTTTCCGTTTCAAACTTTATTAATAAATAAAAAAAAAATAAATAAATAAAATTCACCGCAAATTTCTTTTTCCCTCCCATTCCCACTCCCACTTTTACTCCCACTCCCTGTCCCCTCCCTTCCCGACGGCTTCCTCCTTTCTCTCTCTACCTTTTTTGTATTAAATTAATTAATAATTAAAAAGAGAGAGAAAGAAAATTAAATTTTACAATACAAACACGCGAGTGCAAAAGAGAAGAAAAATAAAATGGTTAATGTTAATTCTCCTTCCTAAGTACAAATAATAATAATATTATAAATAAAGATGGAGTGAAGATCCAAGATGGCGGAAGAAAAAAAAAAAAAAAGAAGCAAAATGTTGTTCATCCCTTTTCATCCTTTTTTATTCCTTCCTTTCCTTTCCTCTCCTTTCTCCTTCCTCCTTTCCTCACCCACGCATACCTATACTTTCCTTTTACGTATTTATATAAAACCAAAAAAAAAAGAAAAAAAGGAAGGAAAACAATCCGTGACTATGCATCGGCAACGGGAACGACAGCAGTAGCAGTGGCAGCAGCATCAGCAGCAGTAACAACAGCATAGTATAATAGACATTTACAACTCCTTTTTTTTTGGGGGGTTTTTTTTTTGTTTCGTTTTCCTTTTCGAAAAAACTAACTGACTAACTGATAATGATGATTTCACGCATGTTTTTTTTATCAGCCCAACATGATTGATTGATTGATTGATTGATTGATTGTTTTATATATATATACATACAATTGGTTTCCTAATTTTTTTTTTTTTTATTTTAAATTTTTTTTTCCTTGCCTAAAAAAATGATCATCATCATCATTATTATTATTATCTTCTTCTGATTAAAAAAAAAAAAAGATGGTGGTAGTAGTAGTAATAGTAGTAAGATTACTTACCTTTTATCCTACATGATGAATACATAAGAAAAAACAATTATTTGTACAAGAATGCCTTTAATTCCTAATTTAACGCCACCGTTAGTCGATTCCGCCGCCATATCTAAATTAATTAATTAATTAATATTTTTAAGTCTTTCATGTCGAAAATGGACGAGATAAATGGATAACTTACCACCGTTGAATATTTTTTCTTCGGAATAAAATGACCATCCGTGTGAATTTTTAGCACGTACTCGAACCTGATAATCGTTTGGCGGCAAACCTGTTAATATTTCTTTACCGGTGTACATGTTTCCTTCGATTGCGACCGTTTGCATAGGAGTTATTTTCGTCCATTTATCATCCTGTTAATAATAATAATAATAATAGTATTAACAATAAAGGACGAATGATAGCAAGAAAAAAAACGGACATCCGGAAAGAAGAATGTTTGTGCGTGTGCGTGTGTGCGTAAATGTAATTAATTTTATTGACCGTCTAAGAATAGACGACGTTTGTTAGAGACAAAAGAATGACTAACGGAAAAGTCGTGAGATTAGAATGACGTCATACAAGTCGTGGCGCGTCATTTTTTTAAAACCGACAAATGACTTCACCCTCGTTACACGTTTAAAGAAAATAAATTGATTTCTTTTTTTTGAATTTTTCCAAATTTCCCGCGGTTTTTCGTGGTAAAAAAAAAAAAAAAAAAAAAAAAAAAAACTTTCTCACCTGTAATTTTTTATATTGAAATTCATATTCTATGATTGGTAAATAAGATTCGACCGTCCATAATATTTCTGGAGTTTTGTCATCTTTTGTAAAACCGACTTTGAATTTCGGTTTTGTTGGTGCGCCTAAAAAAAAAAAAAAAAAAAAAAAAAAACCAAAATTTTCCCTTTGGAAAAAGGAATAAAATGAGCAAACGTTCGAGGGGGGGAGGGGGGGGAAGGTACCAAAATTAACGAAAACCTCCTTACCCTGAAAAATTCAAAATTTAATGAAATTGAAAACCCGAAAAAAAAAAAAAAAAATGACCTGCGATGATGAAACAATGATTAATTCATCTATGATTACGACGATGAGAGAAAGAAAACACGTGTGATAATTGATTATTATTATTATTATTATTATTATTATTATTATTATTATTATTATTATTATTATTACGATAATTTATTTTAACGAACCTGATAATACGATGGCTTTTTGTTTCGAACCTAGTTCGTTCTTTGCATGACAAGTATAACTTCCAAAATCATCTTCGTTCATTTTAGTTATTTGTAATGTGTATTTATTATTAACGACGGTCGTTGATATTTGACTTTTTTTCGTTACAATGTCGCCATTTTTATACCACGTTACCTTTAATAAAAATTTATTATTATTATCATTGCGTAATCTATGACGTAATTTCATTTTTTTTGAATAATAACGTGCGAAAAAAAAAATTTCTTTTCATGTTAGTTTTTTTTACAAATTATCAAATATCGATTTTTAATTATTATAAAAAAGAATCGTTATTATTATTATTATTACTACTAATACTACTCCTAGTACTACTAACTAACTACACGTCGCTAGTTTAATAAATTTAGAACGTGAGTAATGGCTTGAAAATGTCTAAAAATAAATGTTTAAAAAAACTTTATACTCCATTAAAGAGTTTAAGAGTCGGTTTTTATTCACTCCCTCGTAATAATAATTTTTTTTTTTTTGTTTTCACTCTTCGGAAATAAAAAAAAAAAAATTTTTTTTTTTTTTTATTACGAGGAAGGAGGAAGAATTTATACAAAATAATAATAATAATAATAATAATAATAATAATAATAATAATAATAACCTACCAAATTTTGGCAATAGAAACAAAAACTTACATTTGCTTTTGGTTCGGCATGTACGGTGCAAGTTATTTCTGGCTGCAATCCTACGGCTGTAGTCACTGTTTCCTCTTCTATTTCGATTTCGGGAGGATCTAAAAAAAATAATTATTAATCATATATTTATAATAAATGGTTATTAAATGGGGAGGGGGGGGGTTAGATACTACGTACAGTGCACGTGTATTTCAACGGCTTTTCTAACCGTTCCGAAATCATTTGATGCTTCGCATTCGTAAATTCCACTATATTTCCTGTTGACCTCTTCGAAAGTTATACTCGTTCCTTCCATTCTTTCGTGTCCGTTGGGAAAGTGTTTACGACCTCTTCGAACCCAGAAAACTTTAGGAACCGGATACCCGGTTGCTTCGCAAGCCAAAGTCAACGATTCTCCCTTTCGTAATATTTTACTTTGACCGGGTCTTACTTCCGGTAAAATTCGCGTTATTGATAATTTCCCTGAGAATTTTAAAAAAAATTTTTAATCAAATCGAATCTAACTTTTTTTTTTTTTTTTTTTACCATCTTATTAATATTATATTATTATACTTACTGACTACGTTGAGAGTGTGAGTGACTTGTATTATTTTGTCTGCTACTACCTGACACGTGTATTGCCCGGAGTCGTGCATATTTACTCTTCGTATTACCAAAGTGTTATTTTTAAATTCTTCAACTCTTGAATTTGCATTCATTCTCCTACCGTCGACCCAAAGGGTTAAAGATGAATTTTTCCACATGACGACAAATTTCCCTGATAAATTTTAATATAAATTTTTAATTATACGTAATAATATACGACCATATCTTACAACAACAAAAAATGGAAGCACATGTTTTTAAAATAAAAATAAAAATAAATTTAATAAAAATAGATCACGCCATTGTGTATATGAACAAACAAAACTTTTTTTTCTCTTCTTCTTCTTCTTATCTACTTTGTAACACCTTAACCGAGCTTCCGCCGAAGAAAATAAGGTGATAAAAAAATTATGTGGGAAGCAAATAAGTGAAACCCTTGTTTTCTTTTTTTTTTTTTATGAATGAAAGGTAGTTTTTAATTTCAGGTACATGCGAGATATGAATTCTGTTAGGGCAAAAAAATTTTAATTTTTTATAAATATTTTTTTTAAAAAAAATATTTCGTTTAAAAAAATTTATTCGGCCTTTTTTTTTTTTTTTTTAGCAAAAGACTCGTTATAAATAATTTGGCAAAATCCTGAACTTTTCTTCAAAACAAAAAAAAAAAAAAAAAAATTTTTTTTTACAAATGTCGATGATATTCAGAGTACAAAAAAAAAAAAAATCTAAAAATATACAATGAGATGACCTATTTAAAATTTTGACATTTATTTAAAAAAAAAAATTTGAAAATTCAATAGTTAAAAAAAAAAAAAGTTTAAATTCATATTCACGCCCATCAAAATAATAATAATAATAATAATAATAATAATAATAGTACAAAATCGATTGCTCTATTTAATTTAATAATAATTTTTAATGTTTTCCATCATCAATATAAAAGTTTGTTTTCTCATTCATTCATTCATTCATTCATTCATTCATTTTTATTTAAATTTTTTTTGAATATTGAGAATAAGTGTTTGGTTCTCCCCTTCCCCCCCATCCCATATTTTCATTCTCGCAAGAAAAAAAAGAAAAGAAATTTAAAAATCACGACGTTTAAACAGAAAATTATCGTTTAACTAGATAGAGAGAGAGATAGAGAGAGAGAGAGAAAATTAACAAACCTCTGTTATTGATATCGCATGGTAGAAAAACGTCACCATCTTCCATGACAGTCAAATTCATGCCTTTGGTCGTTATCTCGGGGGGCGGCCCCGTGTATTCCTCATCATTTGAATCATCTTCGTCGTTTTGATAATTGTCATCGTTTGAATAATCAGTTTCATCGTCTTCATCTCTTAAAGAAGAAGATTTCGACATTCCTGAAATAAATATTAAATATTATTATTATTAGATAAATAATTTTTTTTTTTTTTTTTTTCATTAATTTCCCTCGTGTAAATGATTGACGTAACCATTATTATTATTATTATTTTCGTACGTATGAGTTAGACCTGGAAAAACCAATTATCATTTTGTCGATGTGCATGATTCAATTATTTTAAGCATTTCCTTATCCGTTTTCTTTTTTTTTTATGGAACCGAATGTCGGATACCTTAAGGGGGTTCACTGCCCTATCATGACCCCAAATCATCAATCAACAGTCAAAATCGATAATCATCCAATTTTGGTGACTCTAAAATAAGTTTAAAATTTTTTTTTAACATGCTTCTTCAAATGGAAAGCAAAAAAAAAAAAAAAAAAAAAAAATTGGCACGTGATAGTTTTCGGACAACAACAAAAAAAAAAAAGGTTGAAAATTTTTTAACTTTAGGTCATCACCTGGGTCTATATATTTGTTCTCTTATGGTCATGCCTGTATTTTTTTTTAATTGTTTTAAACCTGACTTTTAAATTTTTATTTTAAAATGACATCCGACGAATCGGATTTTAAAAAATTTGCATGATGAGTTGATTTAAAAGAAAAACGAAAAAACGTTTACAACTATTATTATTATTTTTTTTCTCATAAATTATTGTCGCACGTGATTATTAATTTTTAATAAACTTTTCTTTTAAAAATACACAAAGACAATTTTTTTTTTTTTTTTGTGAAATTCACGCAATTTACTAAACTATATCATGACGACATTAAACTATTAAAAATTAATATTAGATATTTTTAAAAAGCAAAAGAAAAGAATGTAATTAAATTATAATATAGGTCTTTACATGATACGAAAGGTCAACAACCTCTTGTAAAAAAAAAAAAAAAAAAAAATTTGTAATCAAATTAAAATAAATCAGGTTTTTAGTTTTTCACGGTAAAAAACTAAACTAATAAAAAAATTTTTTATAGTTTGGTGTAAAGAAAAGTATATCGAATAACACCTTTTTCTGTTTTTAAATAAAAAAAATCACCCTTTGCTGATTTGGGCGTGGGAGTCAATAATTAAAATACATTTTTTCTTTTTTTTTTTTTTTCTCATTAATAAAAAGGGAAGGGCACCCACATTAACACACACCAACCGGCAAACCGTAATTTAACTAATCCATAAAATAAAACACTGACTCAATTCGATAACCGTCGTTTTACCACCAACTTTTTTTTTTTTTAAAGAGATTATCCTTAAAAATAAAAAAATTACTGTAAGTCGTATTAACAACATGTAACGTCGTTTCCCCTCCTTAAATTCCTTTTTTTCCCAATATTAATTCTTTAAAAAAAAAAAAATTTGTATTTAAAAATAAAAAAACCAAATCTTCCGTTTCAAATTTAAAAAAAAAAAAATATTATTGACGGTTTTAAAAATAATAATAATAATAATAATAATAATAATAATAATAATAATAATAATAATAATGGAGTCGACGTTTGTTTTCCATTAATTTTTTTGTTATGTCAACAACAACAAACAAAACGGAAAAATCCAGATTTAATAGTAAATTTTTTTTTTTTTTTTTTTTGTAATTTTTCATTTATTCTTATCATCATCGTTTATACAAGACAATAACACAACGTACGTATTATCAGATTTGTTTTTCCCTCCCCCCCGCCCCGTTTCGGAAAAATAATATTTAGGACTAGAAACTATAAAAAAAAAAAAAAAAAAAACACACATGAAATTTAAAAAATCCAATCATTAATAATAATCTTAAGTTTTGTGTTAGATTATAAACCTACCCAAAAAAAAACAAAAAACAAAAAGATGAAGGTCAAATAATAATAATAATAATAATAATATAAATTTAACAAATGTTTGGCTGGCACATATAAAAGAAGAGACAAAAAAAAAAAATATTAATCCAACAAAAACTAGTGGCAAACACACAAGATATGACGACGACGACGAAAAGGAGAGAGAGAATAAAAAAAAAATTTATTTTATGCCTGATTTAAGCTTTTTTATTTAACAAAATCGGATGAGTTACATACGTAAACACGCCAGATGATGATGATGATGATGATGATGATGATGATGATGATGATGATGATGATGATGATGACGACGACGGCAACAACAACAACGAACAAAAAAAAAATTCTTTTCTTACCAAATACGACTTGATTCTTTCTATACATTAATTTAATTTTAATTTTCGAAAT
>NW_002987231.1:547058-561616 GCF_000006295.1 Pediculus humanus corporis | reverse complement strand
ATTTAAAAAAAAAAAAATATTATTGACGGTTTTAAAAATAATAATAATAATGGAGTCGACATTTGTTTTCCATTTTTTTTTTTTAATTTTCTTGTTAATCAAATTAAAAAATAAAAATTTCACGTGGCAAAAAAAAAAATAAAAGTTATGTTTTGTTATGTCAACAACAACAACAACAACAACAAACAAAAAAGCAAAATCCAGGTTTAATAGTAAATTTTTTTTTTTTTTTTTGTAATTTTTCATTTATTCTTATCATCATCGTTTATACAAGACAATAACACAATGTACTTATTATCAGATTTGTTTTTCCCTCCCCCCGCCCTCCTGCCCCGTTTCGGAAAAATAATATTTCGGACTAGAAACTATATTTAAAAAAAAAAACACATGAAATTTAAAAAAATCCAATCATTAATAATAATCCTAAGTTTTATGTTAGATTATAAACCTACCCAAAAAAAAAAAAAAAACAAAAAGATGAAGGTCAAATAATAATAATAATAAATATATAAATTTAACAAATGTTTGGCTGGCACATATAGAGGAAGGGACAAAAAACAAAAAAAAAAAAAAAATATTAATCCAACAAAAACTAGTGGCAAACACCCACAAACACACGATATAACGACGACGACGAAAAGGAGAGAGAAAAAAAATTTATTTTATGCCTGATTTAAGCTTTTTTATTTAACAAAATCGGATGAGTTACATACGTAAACACGCCAGATGATGATGATGATGATGATGATGATGATGATGATGATGATGATGATGATGATGATGACGACGACGGCAACAACAACAACGAACAAAAAAAAAATTCTTTTCTTACCAAATACGACTTGATTCTTTCTATACATTAATTTAATTTTAATTTTCGAAATTAAAAAAACGAATCGATTCTTTCTTTTCGTTTTTTTACCTTAATTTCATTTCAAACTACTTTAAAATGTAAATAATAATAATAATAAAATCAATCAATAACCGATCGATTTTCAATAAAAAAAAAAAAGAAAAAAAACCTTTTCAAATGTCAATAGTTCAAATATGAATAATAAAAAATGATGGAAGAAAAAAAAGCTCAAAAATGTGTTTAATAAACCGAAATGAATATTTTTAAAAAATTATTATTATTATTATTATATAAAAATGAGGTCAATTGTTTTCCCGCCCCTCCCTCCTCCCTCCCCCCAAACACGCTAATTAGTTTTTTTTTTTTTTTTTTTTTTTTTAAATAAAAAAAATTTTCTTTATGAACTTTCAACTGGAAACGCAAATAAATAAAAAAAAAATTTTTTTTTTTTCAAAGATTGGCCAATCGCGTTTTGTTGGCACATGGGAAAAGAAAAAAAATTTAACCATGTGTAAAAAAATTGGGTGAAAATTTAAATAAATTAGTAAAATTTAATTTAATGAATAATTCAACTAAAAAACTAAAAAACTAAAAAAATTTTACACACTCATCCTCTCACTCACTCACACGCATTTAAATATGGCGCTCAATGGATCATCAATGGATAACGTAATCGATAATTTTTATACTCAGACGATTATTAATTGTTATTAAAAAAAAAAAAAATTCCATAAGAATCATTTTCTCTCTCTCTCTCTCTCTCTCTTTTTAAGGTATAAATAAAATCCATTATTATTAATAATAAACGTGCGTTAGGCGACACGACAAAATCCGGTCGAATAAAACAATAAATTAAATTTGAACACTAAACTAAATTTTTTTTTTTAGAAAATCCACTTTCCATTTTTTTTTTTTTTTTTTTTTTTTTTTTTGCTATTTCAGGTTCGAATCTATTCAAATTTTCGTCCCAGTCATCGTCGTCGTCGTCGTCGTCGTCCCTTGTAATAATTTTTCTTTTTTTTTTTTTTTGATATATACGAGTTATAAAAAATTATTAAACCCGAAAACTTTTTTTTTTTTAATAAACAACCTTGCACACTTCAAAAACTTTTTTTTTTTTTAATTTAAACCATCTCCATCTTTCAGGTTTCTTTTTTTTATTTAATACACACGTTGCATGATTTTAAACTCGAATGCAATGAAAGTTTAATAAATGCACACAAGACATGCCCCCCCGAAAAATAAAAAAAAAAATTCTTTTCTTTTTAAATTTGATACTTTTTCGGGTATTTAATTATAAATAAATGCAACGCGGATAATGACTCGTTTCTTTTTTTTTTTTTTTTTTCTTAATTTCAGGTATTATAAACAGGTTTCTTTTCTCAAATATCAACCGATCGTTTAAAATAATATATATTTTCAATAATAATAATAATAATAAAAATTATTTAATAATCATTAAAATTTACGACTAACGAATTTTTAAAAAAAAATTTCACGACGTAATTTCTAAAAATAAAACCTAAAGAAAATTCACGGGCTCCCTGTTTTTGTGTTAGGGAAATCATTATTATTATTATTATTATTACCGCCTTGAAAATAAATACTAACCGACTTTCTTTATTCGATCGAGAACATTAAACCTTAATGAAAAAAAAATATTCTTTCTTTCTAGCAGCCCCCACATTATTTTTATTTATCATGGAGTTAATTGCCATGCTATGCTCGCCGTCGTGTACCCGCACAAAAAATTTCCTTTTTTCCATCATTTAAAATTATACCAACATGATTATTTCGTCACGGTTAATTTTACTTCGGGGGGGGGGGGGGAAAGAAAGAAAAAATAATTTTTTTAACATCTTTCCTCAAGTACGAGGCAAGCATCAAGACAGTCTGTTTCAGGTAATTATCCGAATAAAATAATAATCAAAAGGTTGTGCTCTATACTAGGTTTTAGGTATACTTGAGGGAGTGTATGTGAGGGGAGAAATAAGGAAAACAAAAGAATAAGAGAATAAAAATTTGTAAACAAAATATTCCGGACAAATAACGACTAATTATTCCGGATAACAACAACAATGATGTGTTTCGTTGACTTCATATTCAATGTCAACCTAACAGAATATGCAAGAATGCATTTACTACTACTACTACTACAACGACAACGAAGACAACAACAACAACAAACAACAAACAACAACCGTCATGTCTGTCTACGCTGTTTGTAAACGCGTTCTGAGGTCATTAACATTCCATTCAAAATACGTTTACTTATCAAAAGAATAATTAGGCGGCAACGTTCAAGCATTTTATGTTTGTATAAAAACTTTTTTTTTAAGGTACAACAACAACAACAACGACGAAACGCACGTACGTATGTGATAGAGCAATGGTGCCAACCACAACAACTCACAACTCTGAGGTCTAACTAGAGATTTAACCTCGAGGGAAATCGGAAACTAAATAAAATAATATTTAAAAGCTGTTTAACATCTTGTTAATAATTAAATTTGATTATTTATAAGAATATTTAAAAAAAAAAAAAAAAAAAAATTTTCTTAAATCTAATAAAAAAATTTTTTTTATAGCATCCTTAATGAATTTCTATCAAGTTACTTCCACATTTTTCTTTTTTTTTTTTAATGTAAATCATAAATTTCTATTTCATTTCGTTATCCGTTAATTTTTTTTTTTTTTTATACATTAATCCACGGGCAACATGGGTTAAAATGACCTAAGGCCAAATTTTAATTTTTATTCATTTAAAAAAAAAAAAAAAATTTTTAGTTTCGAATCTAACCCGCAACTATTTGGGAAAAAAAAAAAAAAAAAAAAAAATTTTAGCACAATTTTTTTAGTTTTTATAATAACAGCTGTTGTTGTTGTTGTTGTTTCTATTTTTCCTTTCAATTACCATCACCGAATATACTGCATGAAAAAAAATAAATAATGATGATGATGATGATTTAAATTACGAACCCGCATTCGTAGAATATGTCAAAGGTCAAATAATATTTTAATTTCTTATACGAGATGTTTGTCATGCTCGTGATTAATTTTTTTTCAGCTTATTTTTTCTCTAATACTACGAACTATTCCGACAATAAATTCTTTCATTTTTTTTATTTAACTCAAAAACTAAAATAATAAAGTTCAATAAAAAAATTTCAAAAATAAATAAATAAAAAACTTTTCAATTGATTTACAAATGATGAGGCAACAAGACGATTGCAATAAAAAAAAAAAAATAAACTGACATGCACCAAACCATTCATAATTTTTCCTTGATTCAAATAAAATATTTAATTATTATTATATTTTTTTATGTAAATCTCTCGTGAATAATAATAATAATAATAATAATAATAATAAAATCGATTTTTTTGTAAAGTAATAAATACGGATGACATTGAGGACGTTCGGATGTTGGCAACAAGATTTCATTGCGAAATATTTCACGTGCACACAATTTCTGCCATTTCCTTCATTTAATTTTTTCTACATTTTATTATTATTATTATTATTATTATTATTATTATTACTTGTTTTTGCAACATTAACATGCAAACACATAAGCAGATTAAACTATTGCTAAGGCTGGCTTTATGTAACGCAATAATAATAATAATAACGTATCATAATCTGATTGCATTTTTTTCTCTATGAAAAGTACACACGCATACACGCACTCACGCACGCATACACGCACATTCAAAGCGTTTCGGTACATAAGACCTTAAATATATATACAAACGTGTATATAAATACACATTGTTCACACTTATTAAAAAAAAAATTCTCATTTTCCCCCCTTTTTTTTTTGTTCTAATAGTCGAATCGATAGATGGATGGATGGATGGAAATTCTTAAAAACGTCTAAACAAGGGGGCAGATGATATTTATCATTTATACAATAAAGGGGGGAGGGTGAATTAATTTTTATTCACAGTTAAAACTTTCTTTTCTTTTACTCATCACTTTTTTTTTTACGCTTAGTGAAAATGCCGTGTAAATAAAAACATAATAATAATTGGTCGATACTGTTTTTAAAACGTAATAAAAGTATTAATAAACGTAAAACGAAAAAAAGAAATGAAGATGATGATGATGATAATAAAATTTCTACTTTTTATCCTCCCTCTCTCTCTCTCTCTCTTTCTCTTTCTCTTCCCCCCTGTATAAAGCGAATAAAAGTTATTATATTTATTTACGTATATAAAAAAATTCGAGGTTCAAATCAAAATCAAACGAAATGGAAACAAAAAAAAAAAAACATGGCGGAACAAAATTACTTTGACTTATCGATGGTATCCTCAATGAATTCTTCTATACAAATTAAAAATAATGTGACAATTTTTGGTAAGAGGCGGTAATGGCCGACATTTAAGGACATTTTTTTTAATTAATCAAACAAATTATAAACGATTAACGAAAGGAAAAAAGTGGAAAAAAAAAGTGTGGAAAAAAGAATTTAATTTGAAAAAAGAGTCAGATAAATGGTATAAGAAGAGAATAAAGTTTAATATCCACACGCCACCCTCGTCGCCTTCGTTGCCCGGCAACTGCACAGGAAAGCTTTGCATTTGGGTCAGAAAAAGCGACTACAAGTCGCCAACTTTTAAAAACAATTTCTTCTTTTTATTATATTTCTACTTTTTTCGCCATAATACGATTTTCCCTTCACCATCCACCATCTTTCTTTTTTCTCCCTCCCCCTTCCCTCCCCCCCATCAAACCCTTAACTTAAAGAATGACAAACGATTTTCTCTCTTTCTCTTTACTTTAACAAAAAAAAAAAAAAAAAAGTAAATGGAAAAATGTATAGAGCTTGCGTATGGTCGTGGATGGTAAAAAAAACTAAATAAATCATTTTCATTTTCCCACATTCAACCGTAGAAAATTTTTTTTTTTAAAATTAAACAAGGCAAAATTGTTAGTAATTTTTCACACATGCTTGACCACGGCTATTTATGACAAAAAAAAAAAAAACGACAAAACTATTATTATCATCATTTAAATATAAATTAAACACAAGGACAAACAACATTAAAAAAAACAGTCAGAGTTATAGAGAGAAAAGAGAAAAAAGTTACGTTTTTTCAAAACTATATAAAAATTTAATATTGCAAACAATGGCACACACTCTTTACTACTTTTTTTCACCTTTACAAATATCCTCACAACAGGTAAAACCTTCTGAACATAAACTATGACCAATTTGAACAACGGATATCATTCATTTTCTTTCTTATTCAAACGATTTCTTGTATACCTCGTATTAAAAACGTTACCACCATTTTTCTTTTTTTTTTTTTTTTTTTTTGCTTTATTAATTCTTGGAAGAAGAGAAAACCTATCCGTTCATCATCGTACCTACCACTACCACTACCACCACCACCACCACTACTAATCAATGACCACAAAAAGACGTTAAATTCATTCAAAAAAAAATTTTTTTTTTATATAACATTATCATTATTTAAGAAGGTGATTAAAATAGAGTAGGCCTATCATACTGTACATACTGAACAGAATGGAAATTGAATCGTTATCTCTGAACAAACATCATTAATTTTATTTTCAACAAGGAACAAAGTTCCCTCCTCACTTATATATATTCTTTTTTCCACTTAACAAACTATAAAAGTTCACATCAGTCACATTTCATATAAAATTTTTATTTATTTATTTATTTATATAAATTTGTATTATTATTATTATTATTATAAAATATGTGACCGACCTTCAAATTATTATTATTATTATTATTAGTTTAGAAGAGAGAGAGAGAAAACATTGGTTTAGCAATGTCAATGAAGGCTCTAGTTTATCTAAATTTTTCTAATGTTACTTTCGTTTTTTCAGCCATTTTTTTTTTCAAACGTCAATTTTCCCGGCTCGATTTGTCACCATCGTTTAAAATAAGCAAACATTTAAAATAAAATTTTAATTAACGATATGTGTGTACTGTCAATCCGTTAAAAATCAAAAATAAATTTATATAAATAAAAAAAAAAAAAAGGAGATGAAGGAAAAGAAGATGAAGAAAATTTGAAAAACTGATTCGTTTCGTCAAAAATGAAGGAAAACATTTTTTAAGAATTATTTATAAGTCAGTCACCAGGAAGTTCACAACCAGAAGAAAAATATTCTAAAAATAATAATATGACTGTTTTTGTTGTTTATCGATTAAAAAAAAAAAAAACTAAATTTCACTATTGGCCTCATGACCGTTTTTTTTTTTCTTTTTAAGTTCATTTTCTTTTTTTTAATCACCGTGAAAATCGCTTTCTGTAAAAAATTTTCTTCATTTTATTACCCGACACACATTTTCTTGACACAAAAAAAAAAAAAAAACGATTTCTAAAATAAAAATTTTAAGTATTTCCGGTTAATTTCAACAACAACAAATCCTTTAACTTTTAATACAAATGAAATTAGTTAGAAGGAAGTCCCCCCCAAAAAAAAAAAAAAAATTCTTGGAAACGACGAAAGAAAAACAACAATTTCATGTCAACGTTTTTTAAGGTGGTCTCGATTAAAATCTTTTCTTCCCTTCCCCCCTCCCTCCTCCTCAAACTTCAAAGAACTATCTCGATCGTCAATAAAACCTTTAAAAAAAATTATACCTGAATTACTTAAAACAAAAAAACAGGTACGACAGGGTAATACGGGGATATCCAATTTAAAATTCATAAACAACGGTAACGTTCGATAATCTAGAGATAAAATAATAATAATAATAATAATAATAATAATAATAATAATAATAATAATAATAATAATAATAAAAAGAACGATTAAACAAACCGTCAGGTACCTGTTTGATGACATTAATTTAAAGATTTAAGCTCGTGTAAAAAAACTATTTGACGCTAATTACTTTTTATCGTTTCTCCCTCCCTCTCCCCTCTCCCCTTCCCTCTCTCTCTCTCTCTCTCTCCCCCCACGCCAAAACCTTTATCCTTTTAGAAAACAAAGAAAGCTTAAAAAAACAAGTCGCGAAAAATTAAAAAAAAAAAAGGATTTCAAAAAAGCTTTTCTTTTAAAAATTAAAAAACAAACAAACAAATAATCAAAGCTTTTTTTTTTTTTTCTTATAAAGTTTAATCAATTGAACACACATTTGCTTAATCAGCACCATCGTTTGTTTATTTGTTTGTTCGTTTGTTTGTTTGTTTGTTTGTTTGTTTATTTATTTATGTTTCTGCATTATGCAATAGAAAGTGAAAATAAAAATCAATATATATTTATTAATAATTTTTTTTTTTTTATTTATGCCGATTCAGAATATAAATTATGCAAAATAAATAAATAAATAAATAAATAAATAAAAATCGAAACTTTTTCCAATCGCAAGGGGGAGGGGAGGGGGTGGGAGGTCATCATCCCAACTTTTATTAATTAAATAATTATATATATATATTTTTGTTCAAAAAGGGCTTTCAATTTATCGACAACAGGAAAAAATCGATAATTCCGATGAACAAAAGCTTTAGAGAGAGAGAGAGAGAGAAAAAAAATGCTTTTAAGCGGAAGCTTATTTTTGTTGATGGAAATCTATTTCTAACGATGATGGCGTTTCGCAATACCATATTCCCGACGCTTGCCAACGAACTTCCCGAAACCGGGAAGAGATTTTTTTTTTTTTTTTTTAAATTTTACGGCCGTTCACTTTTCAACTCCTGGCATTGCGATTGTAAATTCCCCCCTCCCCCTTTTGTGTTCTACAAATAATAATAAAAAACGAAAATTAAATTTTTTTTTTTTTTTTTTACTATCGCTCGCCGCCCACCGGAAGACATTTTTCTACTTCAATCAAAGCATTAAAAAAAATTTTTTTTTTCGCTATTCGCACACACACATGTTTGCGAATAAAATTTATTTATCAGCAACAGAAACAGCAGCAACAGCAGCACCGGAATTACATGCGGTGTAAAGGGAGGGGGAGAGGGAGGGGGATTGGAGGGAGAAGAAAGCTTTCCCGATGTTTTTTGTAATTAAGCAAAAAAATATAAAAAAATGAAAAAAAAGTTTGAAAATGAAACACGACATTTAAATAACTTTAATCAGGTCAGGTCATTCGTGAATCTAAATAATTCACTTGCCACGAACACGTAAACACACACGCACACGCACGCACATACACACGCACACGTCTTACGAGTAAAAAACATATCAAAAACCAAATCGTTTATATTTAAGTGACTGTTTATTAAAAAAAAAAAAAATTTTTTTTCCTTACTTTCGAATATATTGATTAATTTTTTAATGAATTTTTTTTTTTTTTTATGGTTCGAGAAAGTTCTTTGAACTTTTTTTTGTAATTAGCAAAGGGTTTCGATAGTTGTATAAATGATTCTCTTTGTTTTTTAATTAAAAAAAAAAAAAAAAAAAAAGTTAAACCGCCCTTTTTTTAAAAAAAGTTTCTTTTTTCTTTTTAATAAATTTTTATTAAAATATACAAATTGTTTCAACCCCAACCTAAAAGCGTAAGAAATAAAAAAACTTAAAAACGTTATATTAAAAATTTTCAACCCTCCTTTCGTCTTTATGTGGAGCAGTAAACTGCATTTTAAACAAAGGATTTATGTCTTAAATTTAAATAAAAAAAAAAAAAAAAGGTTATGGATACAACTGCCAATAAAAAAAATGGAACTTTTAAAAACAAAGTTTTTAAATTTCTTATACTCTTGAAAATTGTTATTCGTCTATTATAAAAAAAAAATTGGGATAAATTTTGTGCCTGAATTGATTAACGGGGGGAGGCAAAAAAAAAAAGTTTGTAATAATAATAATAATAACGATTATAATAATAAAAAATTTCAGGTTCAGTTAAGTTAATATTAAACAACCATATCAAACCTTTTTTCTCCTCCCTTTTTTTTTTTTTACTTTTTTCGATTTTTTTCCCTCCCCAAAAAAACATACAACAAAAAATTTTTTTTTATACAGAAAATAGGTACGAGGATGCCTTTTGAAGAAATCGCACAGAAGTATTCATATTTATCGCTTTAAGAAATAATAAAAAGAGGACATGTTGTCTTTCAGCTTAACAGTATTAGGCATATACAATTTAAAAAACGGCCTAACCATGCGTGACATAGGTAACGCATGACACATTCTATTCTATTGTTAATATTAAAAAAAAAAATCAAACGTAAATAATTATTAAAAAAATGGCAAATTAAAAAAAAAAAATGTGAGAGACATGATGAGTAACGATTTAAAATAAAAATAAAATTTTTAAATTAATCAAAACTATTTAACAATTTCAATAATAATAATAATAATAATTTCAAAAATGAAGAAATCAAAAAATATCCGATTTGTTTCACGCAAACCGCATCTTAATGGGGAAAAGAAAAATGAACCTTTTTAAAAACCTTTTCTTCAAAAAAATATCTTTTAACCGCGTTTAGGAAGAAAAGAGAAAGAAAAGAAAAGAGGATTAAAAAGGGTAAAAAGGCATTAATTAAGAGTCGAAACAAAGTCAATATTGTAATGGGACGATATTAAAAAAATTCAAATACAAGTAAATTAATAAAAAACTACACACGCACCCACACACACACACACAACCCTTGGTGGTGAGAGAGAGAGAGTGAGAGAAAGAGAGAGAAAGTCACCGTTTCGTAATAAAATAATAAAAATTTATTTTAAAAAAAATTATTAATAGGAAAAAAAGGAAAAAGTTTTAAAATTCAAATGATAAAAGCAAAACGCCCAAAGTCATAAATGGAAAAACCCAAGAGACGAGAGCTTTGGCTATATTATTAAAAGATATTAATTAAAAAGCATTAGTTAAATGAAAAAAATCGTATTCTTTTTTCTTTCTTCTTTAAATTATTCAATTCCCATTGACAAACCTGAACAAACAAACAAACAAACGAACAAACAAAAGCAAAACAAACAAACAATTTTTTAAATTAAAAAAAATAACAAAATATCATACACACACACACAAATGACTTCAAATTGAGTCGATTTTCTCAAAATGTCCATCGTCCAATTTAAATTATTAAACCCGAAAATTTAACATAATAATAATAATTGTTGTTGTTTTGTTTTCAACACACTTTAAAAAGGAAAACTGGTTAATAATTTTGTATTTGAATAGAAAACGAATGAAAATTGATAGATGAGAGAGAGAAAAAGAATTTTTTTCTTAAAAATTTACATATAGACCACGTGACAACTTAAAAACATATTTAAATTTAAATCGTGAAGAGAAAATCCTTTTTCAATAAATTTAATTTTGTCATATAGTTCTATAATTAACCGACGACTAATAATAATAATAATAATAATAATAAAACAAACACGAATGATTTTCCGATAAAAAAAAAAATTAAAACAGCGAATTCTGTCACGTACTAACATATTGATTAGTCAATAAATGATGATATCATTGATATATATTTTCGAGTCGGAAAAACGTTTTATTACAAAAGGTGAATTTTTTTTGTTTTCCTTTTTACAAACGTGACAAAGTAAATCAATCAAGATTTTCATTGAGTGTAATATTAATAATAATAATAATAATAATATTAAAATATGAATTGATTAATGAACACCGACCGGCACACCCATTAGCACAACTTACTCATGCGATCCCTGATTTTTTTTTTTTTTTTAGGGTTTTTCCTCGTGTATAAAAAAAAAAAAAAAAAAAAAATTTATAAAATTCATACAACAAATAAGGTAAGGTTCGAAACTAAAAATAAAAGAAACTCCGGAAAAAAAGTTTAATAAATCTAGAATGGAAAAAATAGGAATATAAAAAACCCCGCCCTGAAAGGAAATAATAATAATTTTATGTTGAAATAGTAACGGAAAATTTTTTTTTTCTAAAATTAATAAAAAGTCATAAAATATAATATAATATGCGCAAATAATAATAAAAACCGTTAAAAACGAACATCCTATTATTATTATTATCATTACTTTTCTTCTTATTTAAAAAAAAAAAAAAAACATTTTCTCAAGACTTTATGTAACAAATGAAAATTCGAAAAGTTGTTGTTGTTGTTGTTGTTGACAAAAATGTTTGTGTTATTATTATTATTATTATTATTATGCTTGATCTTTCCAAAATTATTTAACATTAAATTTTTTCTTTTAAAGTTAAAATTCCGAATGAAAAAAAAAAATTTAATTGATAGCCTAACCATGAATGAAAAAAACATGATGATGATGATGATGATGATGATGATGATGATGATGAGACTACAAATGATTATTTAAATAAAATTCTTTGATTCCCTCTTCATCTTTTTCATTTAGAAAAGAATTTTTTTTTTTTAAAAACAATTCGCGTTTGTGTTTGTATTTCAATCGATCGAATTTGGGAAACTTTATGATTTATAAAAAAAAAAAAAATTTTCGAAATCGAAATGACTTTCGAATAACCCGCTTTTTCACTATTATCATCATTATCATTATTCTTTTAATTATTTGTGATTATTGGGAAATAACAATAACGTCATAAATTATTTAATGATGCAGGTACAAAAAAAAACTCGAATTTACTTCTTGTTCATATAAAATTTTTTTAGGCGAAAATCATCAAGTTATTATTTATTACGAAAGTATGTCGCTGTCGTAGTTGAAAAAAAAATTTTTTTTAGGCATTTTTAAACAATTGCTAATGGCCAGGTCATGACTTTGACGCACCCAAAACAACGCAATATTAATAATAATAATAATAATAATAATAAAACCAAAGCAAAATATGTTAAATAATGGATTATTATAAATCTAACACATATAGGCTTCGACAATAATTTTTTTTTTTTTTAAGTAGGCCAACAACAAAAACGCCTGAACTCAAAAGTTCAATTTACATACCGACACAAATAAAAACGAAACAAAAAGTTTTTCGAGTTACAAAAAGAGAAAAAAAATGGACGGGTTGTGTGGCGTTTGAAAAAAAACAAAACCTATTTTTCAAAATGTTACTCAAACAGCCACCTTTTCATTGAATACAAAAAAAAAAAAAAAAAAAAAAAACTTTTACTATCTATCTACACGACAAAAGGTCAACCACTTTTTTTTGTAAAGAGGATCTGGAAATAAAAATTTATTCATTAATTATTCAAATGCGAATATATATATATATATTCCTGAAATTTTCATTTTCACAGTAAGAGAATTCATCCCCCTCCTCCTCCCCCTCCCTCACCCCGTTTTCTTTATCAAAAGACCTAAAATGTCAAATTTTCAACCGAAAAAGGGAAAACCCCTTTTTAGTAATAGTTACACTTTTATTTAAAATTTTCTAACCTTTTTCTGGAACGAAATTAAAAAAAAAAAACCTTTTTTAACTAACAACTGTCTACGATTTTAATTTTCGATATAAAATATCGATCCATCGATCCATTTTTTTAATAAGGCCAACAGAATTTAATTAAAAATTCATCATCGCTTTCACTTGTCAAGAAACATCAAAATTTCCTTTTTTTCCAATACATCACAAAAGAAAAATTCGTTTGTTTTTTTTAATTCTCTCCATCTTTGACGAAGATGTACAACAACAACAACAACAAACATAAACAAAAAAGGTGTGTGATTCCAGAATCAAAACAAAACAAAAATTTAATACATGTAGTATTCCACAGGCAATGGCAATACTCTTAAAACGTTTTTTCCGACATATTCACTCATAAATTATTTATTACATTTTGTGTGTGTGTGTGCGTGTGTGTCATTGCACTGTAACGTAATATTATTGTCAATTTCCTACATAAATTTCTACTTTTGAATTCCTTAAAAAAATTTACGTCGAATTAAAATTAAATGGCGGTAAATATTTGTCGAGACGAGTCAGCAATCAAAATGTCATTTAATCTTTGTTTTTAGTTGCATTAAACATTCGATCAAAATTTCTACAAAAACTCGCTGATTTTACAATCCCTGTGCATTGTAAAAAAAAAAAAATAATTTAACGTGTAATTATCGAAACATTTTTTTTTTTTTTTTTTGTTCGAATTCTACTCGAGCAAAAAATGATTTTAACGCCTCTTTTACTTAGTCAAATAAGGTGATTAAAAAATTTGTAAGAAGTCATGTATCCGCCCACCGGTTGTGTTTGTTATAAGCCGAGGTACAACCTTGAGGCACAACACAAATTTACCCAAAAAAAATTATCATCATCATTATTAAATTTAATTATTATACGTATATGATAGGATGGGGGGGTATAAAAGAGATTTCCTTTGAGTAAACCAACATTTTATTTTAATGCGGTTCCGTAAAGCGGAAAAAGAAGATGGAGAAACAAGCGTAAATTGAGAATCTAAATAAAAAAAAAAAAGAATTTAAAACAAAAAAAAAAAAAAAATTTTATTTCTGGACTCGAATGCAAGGAGGATTACTACATATATATATTTTTAGCTTTGAAATAACACGAAGCTTTTAATCAGTATTGAAAACGGAGACATTTTTTTTTTTTTTTTTTGATTTTAATACACTTCAAAACCATTAATGTTGAATGAATAAGACAAGGAGGGTACGAGAGGGGGAAGGTGAATGTTAAAAAGAGAGAGAGAGAGAGAGAGGTGAATTGAAGTGAAGCATAGAAGAAAGAAGAAAAAAAAAAAAAGGAGGCAAACATTGAAAATCGTTCGTTGGCAGGAATACGACTATGTGGCATTGTTTTCTATCTAACAAACCTAAGACTGCCGTGATCGGACTTAATAATTTT
>NW_002987231.1:544495-546156 GCF_000006295.1 Pediculus humanus corporis | reverse complement strand
AAAAAATAAACCAAACGTTTAAGTATTTGTTAAAAATTTTTAAGGTACGACTACTTCTGTTTAAAAAAAAAAAAATCAAATTCCTGAACCTCAGGTAACCACACTCGACAACAACAACAACAACAATAAGAGAAAAAATTCACGAAAGAGAAAAGAAAAAAGGTTAAAGCCATTTGACAAAAAAAAAAAACTGGTCAACCATTTAAAAATAATTTACCAACAACACCTGGATTTATTTCCTACCTTTTTCCTTCCTCCCTGTTGGAGAGAGAGAGAGAGAGAGAGAAACCTAGAGAATTATCATGTATGTTTTTCCCCATCCCTCCCTCTTTCCCTCCACCCTTCCTTCACTCTTTACATTAACATTTATATTACACACACAAAAAATATATAGAATAACAATAATTTAACGATTAAACAAATGTTGTTATTAAATACCTGAATATGAATTTGAAACCGACATTTAATTTTTTTTTTATGTTTATTTATAATAAATTATTATTATTATTATTATTATTAAAAAAATTTTTGGAATTTTTTTTTTATAATCTTTCTTTTATTATTCGTTTGTCGCCGGTCCACCACGAAAAATTGGCAATGATTTCATCGTCCGAGAACTTGGCTTTCGTGTAATTTATTCATTTTATTTATACATAATATATATATGTATACATAAATACAAGAATGACAACATTTACAAAATTATATAACCGTCGTTTTTATCATTGCCAACTATTTTTTTTTTTTTTTTTTTTTTGATTCTTATTGACTTTTAATTAAAATAAAAAAAAAAAAAAAACGTTCTGTTCGTCGTCTACCGATCCATCATAAAAAATTTTATAAACAAATAATTTTTTGTTGTTGTAAACTTCAAATTGTTGAAAATTAATACAACAAATAAAGTAAGTGGGGCCGTCAGTTTTTTAAACCTCCCTCCCCTCCCTCCATCCCTCCCTACTTTTACATGTTTTTATGTTCTGCTACATGGTCATTGACCACTATCCTATCGTTCCCTTTAAACAATATATATATTTATTATTATTATTTTTAGCTCGAAATAAATAAAATAAAAAAACATTCGAGTCGTATTTAATGTCCTCCAAAAATCTATTTAAATAAGAACATTTATGTTTTTTTAGTTTCTTACGAACGCCAGATTCTTTTTAACATAAAAATATTTCAAATTTACTTTTTTTTTAAAAACCGAAACGTTAACTTTTTATTATTATTATTATTATTATTATTATTATTTTAAAAAAAATTTTTGACAGTTTTTTTTTTAAAACAATTTCCTTTCTCCCAATGTTCAGTCACATTTTATTATTATTATTATTATTATTTTCATGTTGTTGAATGGCGGGTTAATAATATATACAATTAATCAATTATTTGTTTTTTTCTTTTTTTTTTTTAATAAACTCTTTATTATATGCCTAAATGATGATGATGATGATGATACAAGGTACACAAAATCGTATTTTAAAAATTTTTATTTTAGAAAGACATTTTTAAAAAAAATTAAAATTCCTTTTAAGTTTCGTCGTTAAAATTTTATACCTAAAAAAAAAAAAAAACCGAAACCGAAAACAAAAAAAACTTTTTCGGTTTTTTCCTGTCTGTTTGGTACCTGACTTTTTTTTGTTTTATATTTTTATAGTAGA
>NW_002987231.1:538059-544212 GCF_000006295.1 Pediculus humanus corporis | reverse complement strand
TTTTTATAGTAGATAATTTTTTTTTTTTTAAATAGTGCTGCGATTTTTATGGATGAAATTTTTCTACTCCCTATAGAGTTCCGCATCCTCGAACACAATGTTTACCTTCTTGAAAATTATTTCGTATAATAAAATAAAATGGACATCCGACAACTACTTCCGTTTTTCTTTTCCCTACTCTATCATTAAATCAAAAAAAAAAAAAAAATTCTTTAATTTCTTTTTTTTTTTTTTTTTTTCGAACACGTGGGATCTGTTATTTTTTTCTTCTTTTCTTTCACTCTTTTCGAAATGTTTTCTTTTCTTTTTTTTTGTCAATTAGAATTTATTTTTGTATTTAAAAAAAAAAAAAAAAAATTAGGTACCATTGATGATTGATTGTTCGAAAAATTTAAAACACTTCCTACTCTTACACACTCATTTCAACTAAAGTTTTTTTTTGAATCAACATTTTTGGCGGGCTAATTTCAAAACCCAAATGACTCTTTTTATGTGACATGCATATTTTTTTTTTTTAAGAATTGTCATTTAATTAACGGAACTCCCCCCCCCCCTCCCAAAAAAAAAAAAAAAAAAATTTCTTTACACGTTTTTTGTTCTGTCTTATCCTTAATGACCGAAATTAATGCGCTTAATAGAGTTATAAAATATTTTTTTTATTATTACATTTATTATTATTATCATTATTAAATTTTTAAATAATGATGATGATGATGATGATGACGATTCTTTGACATGAATAATTTCATTTAATAATTCGGCAACATTCGGCGTGAATTAATTAATTAATTTATTTATTTATTATTTTTTTTCATTCATTCAATATGTTTTGGCTTTAGAAGGCGTATCCTCAAATCAATGTGTTGGCTTGTCATGAGATGGCCAACTAAATACGTACCATCATCATCATCATCATCGTCATCGAATACGTTACATATTTTAAGTAACTTAATGCTCAATTAGAAAATTTTTATAAATGACTTTCGAATAATAATAAAAAATTTTTTGGTCTACCGAACAACACGATTACGACGTCATTCGATATTAAATAAATAATAATAATAATATAGTGAACAATAATAACTTTTGTTTTTAGTTTTTTAATAGTTTGCACTTTTACAATTACTGACGACCACGATGTACGCACACCCACACACACACACACACAACGTACGACAGAAAATTAAGCTTTTGAACAAACAATGCCTACTCCAAATCGCAAATATCCCCCCCACACACACACCCCCCCTCCACCTCACCCCTCGTCTTACCATGCGTGAGCACATTGATTGACGAACATTGACTCATACAAAAGCATTGAATGTAATAATAATAATAATCATTAATAACACAATTTTATATGTAAACAATAATATGGGGGGGGGGGTTTTGAAATCTTGAGAAAATAAAATATTTACTCTTTGAAATTCATTATTACTATCATCATCGTGGAGAAGATATTCAAGACTATCATCATTGCAAACGACACAATGAATGACTACATAAAAAAAAAAAAAAAAATTACTTTAACCATGAAAAAAAAAAAAAAAGAAAAAAATTACTTGACAAATCAAAAGGAGTAATTTTAAACGAAAAAAAAAACCTGCGAGCAGACATACAAAATTTCAAAATTTATCTTTCTTTTTTATCTTTTTCTCTCTCTCTCTCTCTCTCTCTCTTACTTTTACCTCATTACTCTTAATCTATTACTTTAATCTTTCTTTTGTTTAATAAAATGTCATAAAGATTAGCACGAGTATTAAAAAAAAAAGAAATCAATCTTTTTTTTATATACATAAATATTATTTAAAATAAATTATTATTATTATTATTCCTTTGCTAAAAAAAAAAATTATGTCAATAAAATAAACGGTTGGGCCCCCTCCCCCCCTCGCTCCCGGGCATCCTACACTAATTTTTCATTTAAAAAAAAAAATTTTTTTTAATACGTAATAATAATGTATTCTGACGTAACTTTCATTTTATTTTCACTAATTAAAAATTCAATTTTATGAAAAAAAAATTTTTTTTTTTTTTTTTAAAATCATTCTCGAATCCAATCGTTGAACGTAAACGTTAAACATTTAATAGAATTTTTTTTTAAAAATAAGTTACATTAAACTTTATAATTAAAAATTTAATTTAAAAAAAAAGGAGAGAGAAAAATTTTAACGATCAAAAGGAACGCCATTTTTTTTTTTCCAACTGACATTAAAGAAAAAAAAAAAAAAGAAATTTTTATAAAATCCTACCTTGAACAGTAAAAACTCCAACGATTAAAAACAGCCAAAATATTCCATATTTTTTGTAATCCATTTTTTTTAAATTTTTTGCTCGAAATTAAAAGAAATAATAATAATAACTGTCAAAAAACACTTAAAGTTCGTTACGAAAATTATATATAAAAAGTATTAATGATTATTTTAAATTGCCGAGCAATGCGGTTTCAATTAAAAAAAAAAAAAAAATTAACTATTCCGGAATACCAATAAGGTGCACTCGACCAACCGGTATGGACGACTGAAATATAACTGAAGAAATAAACGCACAGGCGGAAAAGCAACGTTGCCGTTTATGCATAGGGTCGTCTCGAGTAAACATCTTTTGATGATTTATATTCACAACGAATGAACAACGCAAAATTTTTCAATTTTACGGTTTTTCGTTTTTTTTTTTTTTTTTTTTTTTTAAACTTAAATTGAATTTACGTGACGTTCGAAAATTAAAAAAAATAAAATCTGTAATGACTTTTTTTTTTAATAAGTTGCGGTTATTATGTTTACATAATGCTTTAGTTTATAACGATTAGAGGAGACACGGTTGACGTACCCCTTTGAATTTATATTGAAAGATTTTTACATCCGAAAATGCGTCATTATTAATATTCACAATAAACAATCAACAAATGCATTAGATTTCTCGGTGTTGCCGTACGCGCTAGCTCACGGGCTCCAGAAATATAATTCTCCACAAATTTATTTTTCATCAATTTGAATTAAAGTATTATCGCATTCCTCCCTTTTAAATATTATATTTTATTATGATTAACATTTTTCGAACGAGAAGAATTTCATTTTGTTAAAAATAGATTGTGGACGAACGTTTTCGTGTCATTATTTCAAAGTCTTAACACAATATTTTTTTGCCCGGATTTAGTTTTAATATTAAAATTACTTCCTTATCTCGATCGTAATTAAAAATTTATTTATGCAATAAAGGCAAATATTGTGGAACTGAATAATTAAAATGATAATGGCCTAATAAATTAGAAATAAAAAAAAAATTAGCATTACTACCCACTAATTACAGAAAATTTTACCATCCTTTGAAAAAGTTAAACTATCAAAAATTATTAATTTTTTTGCGTAAAACTGTTATAATAATATTAATAATAAGTATCGTAAAGATTATTTTATAAAAATTCATTACTAAAACTTATTTTAAATCGATTTATTTATTAAAAAAAAAATAATTGTAATAAAAAAAAAACACGCGCGATTGTCGAAAATTGTTTAAAATTTTTCCCACCAGATGTCTCCTTTTAAATTTTTTAATTGTTGAAAAAGATTTTGAAAAGTTTTTTGCTGTTCCTGCCACTGCTGAATCGTTTTTAAAATTATTCGAAAAAAAAAGTTTTGTATCAAATATGAATTGTTTAAAACATTCGATTAATCAATTACTTTGCTGGACTATTGATTTCATTCGAAAATAATTTAAAAGATAATAAAGGTATAATATTGATTTATTTCGTTATTGACTTGAAAAAAAAACTTAATACCCGGTTTTTAAGAGTTTTAAACTCACTTACTACCGCCATCTTTTAAACCCTAAATAAAAAATTAAAATTCAATTTTGATTAAGTTCTTGTTAATTTTAAATTGACCTATTCTTTATTTAAACCATACAATTTATCTTTTTTATCCTTCTATTATTATCAACAAAAGAAAATCTTCAAAAAAAAAACGTTTTACACAGCTGGTGCCACGCATGCTCATCATAGTTTAACCGACAAATATAATTTATAATCACTTAAGACTTGCTGTTGGTCACTAGATTAAAAAAAAAAAAAAATTTTTTTTTTTTACTACCGACTACTTCAAGAACTTTTCAAATGTAAGTTAAGTTTTTTTTTTTTTTTTAAATTTTTATTTATGTAATTACATTACGAATCGTTTTTATTTGATTTTGCCGGAAATTCCACCAAGACACACACACACACACACAAACTATTTTCAAACATTTATATTTTAATCACGACTAAACTGTCAGTTTGTTGATCTTATTGATGAGATTATTTGTTTATATATATATATATATATATATATATATAAAGTAGTGAATTGACTTTTCATCAGGAAAAGAGACCCTAATTTTTCACCTAACTCACTGTCAGTTTATAAAATTATTTGTAAATAACTGTCATTATGATTATAAACCATCAATATGTTGATGAAAGGATGTAATGTAACTTGCTAATGAGATTTAATTTTCTCACACACACATGTTACGCATGATATGATTTCATATAAATATATTTATTTTATCAGGTACAAACTACCTGTTTTCAAAAGAGCTACGTAAAGTTATTCACCAAGTTCAAGTAATTGTATGATAAATGACTATGGAAAAATTTTTTATATAAATTTTCATCTATAAATCCTCAACATGACCAATTTTTAGTAAAATATTTAAGATAATGTTAATAATAATTATTATTATTATTATTGATATAAAAATATGTGTATGAGTGGTATAATAGAGTTGTATCGTTTATGATTTTTTAATTCTATATTAAAATAGTGAGTTTGATCTTGAGGTCAACTTTTTTTTTTAAATAATTATTGACATAATATGGATAAAGTATAAGTTAATTTATTAGGGTAATAAAAAAAAATAACGTTATTATTATATTTATGCAACGTTATAAAAAAATTTTTTTTTTATGTTTTTATAAATATTTACTTAAATATATAATTTTTTTTTATATTTTCAGTGAGTGATTATGTTACTCCTTCAAATTTTCTCAATTTTATTAATTGGAAATTTAGGTGAGTGAAATTTGTTAAAATATATATATTTTAAATAATATTGTTAAAATTTTTAGTAAAAAATTATTTGTGGGTATCATAAAAGAAATTTCTATAATAATAATAATACTTTCTTTTTTTTTCTCTTTAAATCGTACCATTATTATTATTATTATCATAACTTCAAGTCTACGTATAAGTTCATTTTATTTTCTTGTTATTCACAAATAAGAAGGATTAATTTGTCTTAATTGGTCTTTTCAATTGGTTAAGAAAAATTTCATTTTATCATTCTCACGCTTAAAAACCTAAACGAACTATTACTATTTGCTAAAAAAAAAATAATAATAATAATAATAATAAATTTTTTTTGTTTTTTGGTGTCGTCACCCCTCCCAAACCCAACATAAAAGTTACAAAACTTAATTAATTTTTATTATTATTATTATTTGTTTAAAAAAAAAAAAACAGATGTAAATTTAATGGCAAGGCAAAGAAGTTTATAGGAAGGGTATTTTTTTTTTTTTTTGACAAAAAAAAATTAATTATTATAAATTTGACAAAAAAAAAAAAAAAATGGAACTTTTCAAAAACAGGGGTGGGTGTGCGTGTGCTTATGTCTATGACTTGCATTTTTTTTTTTGTATTCGATTGGCAATTTTATATAAAAAAAGTAATAATAATAATAATCTTCCTTGCAAAATATGAAATTTTTCAATTCCATAATACTGTATTATTATTATTTTCCTTCTTCCTATTTTATCAATTAAACGTCATTATCATAATTAATTATAATAATTAAACAAAAAAAAAAGAAATTAATCGTTTTTTTTAAATAAAAAATGAATGACTGCAAAATAAAATAAATGTGATTTTATTTTTTTCTCCATGTAGTAGAGATTATAACACATAACTGTAAACACATGTGTGAGAAAGAAATTTTTTTTTTTTTTATTTAATCTTATAAATGTATTAAGTATTAAATATATAAATCATATTTTATTTTATTATTCTAAGAATATGACTTTCTATATAAATTAAACCTGATTCTATTCAAAGGTCGAGGTCATGTTCCTGTCAAACAGCCTGCTTTCAGGAATTTGCCTACTACAATTAAATCTCAAGA
>NW_002987231.1:519139-538039 GCF_000006295.1 Pediculus humanus corporis | reverse complement strand
ACAAAAATCATTCAATGATACCCAATATCATGTGAAATTGATAAAAAAAATTATACTCAACCTTACACAATATTATATTTATAACTCTCTAAGCAAATTTTAATAAATAATTTATTAAAAATAAAACATTTTCACCGTTTAGAACTTAATTATTAATAAGAAAAAACCGTTTGTGTTTAAATAGGTGGAAGTTATGTAAGATGGTGGAAAGATGAAACTTTGTTATACGATTCAAACAACTTACCAATTTCGATTCAATCAAAATATAAAATATTAAAAGATGGTTTGTCGATAGAAACTGTTAAACCAGAAGATTCAGGAGATTATAGTTGTGAAATTGTCAGACCACAACCATGGTCACCACTTAAACTTACTCAAAACGTACAAATTTTATGTAAGTTTCATAAACGAAAACAATAACAAATCAATCGATTTCGCGCCAACAAAAATCAAGTTGGTAACATTGAAAAATTTAATAATTTTAATTTTATCCTACTTGATTCCACTTTCAACGTTTTTGTTACTATATAAAAATTTTATTCGTTTTTGAAAATGAAAATTGTGTAATTTTTACGATCGTAAAAAAAATAAATAAAAAAATTAAACCCTAATACGAATAAATTACATAAAATTATTAATAACAAGGATAAAAAAATTCCCCATTATTTTATTTTTATTAATTTACCTTCTTTTTTTCTCTTTTTTTATTTTAACGACTTTACGCGAATTATTAATTTTTAATCAAAGCTGCAAAAAAAAAAAAACGACGCAAAATTATTTATTTTTATAAATTATATATATTATTTGTCACTATCATTGAATCATACCCGTTTAACGTGCCAAAAAAAAAAAAAAAAATATTTATTCGGTTCGATGATTGAAATAAATATTAAATAACTATATTATGATGTTAATTGCATTTTAATGACTTTAATAAAAAAAAAAAAAAAATTTATGAATGTGATTAAAATATAAAATCATAATCATTCAATGATGTGTATAACCTATTATTATTATCATAAATTTTTTTTACTGATCTTAAACGAATCTTACAAAAAAAAAAGACAAAATTTCGATAGGAAACTTATAAGAAATTGCATTTTATTTAAATAACGTACGTAACGTAAAGTAATAATAATAATAATAAAATTTACTTTTTAAAAAATTTTCGACTAGTGAGAAAATTAACGGTGGGTTGAAAGGAATCAAATAACCCTGTCAATAATAATAAAAAAAAAAAAAAAAAACTTCTGACTCATTATCCATGGCAGATGGTTATTTTTTTTTTTTTTTTTTAACCAACCCCTTTTACGTTTTTTTTTTTTAAAGGGAGTCGTTTGTTTTTTTTTTTTTTTATAGATCCGCCAAAAATACAAATAAACCCCCCGAATGGTTATATTGAAGTTGTTTTAGGTGAAAAAGTATTAATTGGATGTACGGCAACTGGTATGCCCCCCCCCATAATAACCTGGCGAGCTAAGGTAAAAAAAAAAAAATTTTCCGTTAAATTTGTCACGTTTTAACAACACTCACTCATATATTTTGGAAATTTTTCTTTTTTTTTTATCGATTCTGAGTAATGAACGATTGCATTTTAAAAAAAAATTAATTTTTCCTTTTGACTAAAAAAATATTATTATTATTTATTATGCGAAAATTTATGATTCATATCCCCATTTAATAAATTTTTCCTTTTTTTTTTTTTACCAAAACCTATACGAAAATATTTATTCTATTTTTAAAGCGAGAATCATTTGTTAGATTAGGTTTTTCACTTAATTTTTAACCTCCTTTTTTTTATATACACAATTTTAAGAATTGCTGTACACTAAGAAAATATTTTCAGTATTAGAAATAATCACCGTTAACCTCTTATCACTTTTACGTTGATAATTTTTTTTTTTTTTTGTTTTTTTTTTAGGATTTATTAATGGATTCCGTAAAAGTAGAAAATATGGAAAAATTAGAATTTACAGCATCCGATCGTTTCCTTTCTGGTATTTATCAATGCGAAGCAAATAATGGTATCGGTTCACCCATTCATAAAAACATAATATTGAAAATATTACGTATGCAATTAATTAATTAATAACATTTTATTATGTAATTCATAAAAAAAAAAAATGAAAAAAATGAAAAAAAAAAAATGCACGCATGATAATTTACAGATAAACCGGAAGTTGAAACGGAAAAAACGTGGATTAATACGGCACCTGGTATAAAAACAATATTAACGTGTCGCGTTGAAGCGGAACCCGATTCGCAAATAGAATGGTTTTTCAATGGCGAAACCTTAAAAGGTTCCTCCCCCCAAATCATACGTAAAACAAACGGAAAAGAATATTATCTTATATTTAATCCTTTTACACATTCCGATTTTGGTAATTATACTTGCCGAGCGAGTAATAAATTGGGAACGGATGAACGTCTTATTGTTTTATCAGGTGACTATTTTTTTTTATTTACTTAACGCAAGATTATTCAATTCGTGATTTACGTTTACAAAAAAAAAAAAAAAAAAAAAAATTCATAGAAAAATTTAAATTATTATTATTACAAATTGATTTTTATCAAATGAATGACTGAATGACTGACTGATTGATGATAAAAAAAAAAAAATGCAAAAGATTATTGTGGTTGGGTTTATTTATTATGACTCTCGATTCCGGTATTTCTGAATCACGAGTTTAAACCTGGAAATCCAATTAGGAATGCATCAATCAATCAATCAATCAATCAATCAATCGTGTTACTTCATTTTTTTTTTTTTTAGGTATTGCAAGTCCGGCCGTCGTTAGAGAAACGCAAAAAAAACCACCCGATAGTTTTACGTTGATTTGGGAAGCGGAAAGTTTTTCGCCGATTTTCGAATATAAAATACTTTTTCGTAAAGAAAATAATTTACCTTGGATAAGTTTTATCATACCCGCGGATAGTCTTTCCTCCGTTCCGCTTCATACGAAGTCGTATACACTAAACGGCCTTGACAGATTATCACTTTATGAAGTCAAAATATTTTCTAGAATCGTTTCGGTTGGAGTTTTCCTTCGGAGGTCATTAAATTCGGTTTTACAAATTTTCATCTTTCGGAAGGTAAAAAAATAAAAAAATTTTATTAATTAATTTTAAAAAATTGAGCTTTTATTTTTTAATTTTTATTAGGGGAAGATAACAATATAAGTGCCTTACACGTTTCCCAGACGTCACGTGCGACACGAGGGATGATCTCAAATTTTATCATCGTTTATTTTATCACGATGATTAAATTTTTCCCGAGTATTTGTGATATTTTTTAAATTGACCGTATAAACTCGTGAAAACTTGTTGATAACCAGGTTTCAAAACTCTCAAAAGATAAGAAACAGTGTAAGAGTCAGACATATTTAAAAGATGATTTAAACAATTCACGAGATGAATCTGGAAAAAAATGAAAAATGAAAAATTATAAATTTTTTTTTACATAAAAATAAATTTAAAGAATTTTTAAAAAAATTTTCGATTGGTTGTTGATTGTTTTAATATGAAAATAAAGATAATTAACGACCCTTTTAACGAAAGAAAATTTAATAATTTATTTTTTTTACCTTAATCGGTGCGAGAACGGTGACGGTTGTTATGCAAGATATTATGGCCGCTATAAAATAAGACGTGATTCTAGCAAAATCTTTTTTTGTTTTATTCATAAAACCCACCCATCTGTAAAAAAAAAAAAAACACAAGAAAAGTAATTACGCCGCCATGAATTTTGTTAACAAAAAAAAAAAAAAAAAAAAAATTGTAATTATTTTATTTTTATTACTTTTCCAATGCATAAGCGCATCCTGATAAATAAGTAATATCATCGGTCGATGTTGGCAATGAAGAATCACTTCTTTTCGTCAATTCATTACACATTTGTTTAAACAAAGCGAAAAATATATGAATTTTACATTTGCTCCATTCAAAATGATTTAAAAGTAACGATATAACTCCTTCTATTTCCTTTGTGAATAAACCGTGAAAATCTTTATTAGTCAGAGTAAAATCGTGAATGCATTCGAGCATCACATCTGATATCGTATTTAACATTTGCGTTGTCAGAACAACCTGGAAAAAAAAAAAAAAAAAAAAAAAAAAAAACGAAGGGAAAATAAAAATAATGTGCAAAACGAACTTAAAACGTTAATTAATTTAACTTTTTTCCCCCTTTTTTTGCATACTTTTTTATTCGAGAGAAAGTAACAGAATAAATTTAATAAAAATTGTTTTCTCTCAGGTGAAAATTGAATCCAATTTAATTCATATTCTCTAATAAATTCAAAAAAATTTTCTATGGAAATTTGAATTTTTTTTTTCCTATCATCCGAATTCGAATTGAAAACAAAAGATTTCCAAATGGAAAAATAATTTAATGATGATGATGATGATGATGATTTTAAATATTCCTAAAACAAGAAAAAAAATTCATTTTAATTATAAAAAAACAAAACAATTATGGATTCGATAATGAAAATATGACCGACTTTTGTTTCGTTAATTAAATCTTTCAAAATATAATCAAATTCCATCTCGTTGCTATTTAATGCAAATATTTTCCAATCTGTTTTTTCATAATTTTTAAATGCAGACCACATTTCGTATAAACTATTTTCCGGTAAATGTTTTCTAATTTTCGGATATAATGTACATAAAGTCAACAAAAACGATGCTGCTTCTTCGTCTTTTTCGTCATTTTTTAATTTTTCCACCTGAAATTTGACACAAATTCAGACATAAATGAAAAAATCCCGAGATGATTAATAAATTTTTGTAATATTAATAATTAATGATATATATATATTCTCACCGCAAAATTAAAATATTCTTTGAATTTATCATTTAATATTTTTGAATAATTCATTTTCGAACCGTTATTTATTAATTGTATTTTTAATATTTTAAAAAATAATTGATGATAATTTTTATCGTGTAAAATCGTATCGTTCAAATTCATTCCTTCCGCATCAATTATTTTAGCTATTTTCGATGAACAAGAATTTATTTTAGAATTTGATTTTCTTTTTTTTCCTTTAACTGAAAACTTTAATTTAAACAAAATAAATTATAACAATTTAATCGAGGAAAATTCTTTTTATTAAATATTATAATTATAAACTTACTTCTCCTAATTTTTCATATATTGCAACATGAGTTGTGAGAGCTTTTACTTTTTCAACACTTTTAAATAATTGATTTGAATCAATAATAACTTCTATTTGACCAAGTCCTCGTTTGGAATTATATGATATGTTTACCAATCTATGAATTATTTTTATTTTAAGATTGTTAATGGATGAATTTTCAATCGGAAGATCATTTAACCAATTCAGGCATAGGCCCATATTGAAACAAGAGGCAACATCAACATTCGTATCCAAATATTCGCATATTTTTTTAAATAAAATTTCAGTTAATGATTCATTATGACAACATATTATAGATAATTGAATTGTAAATGCAAGTCCTAATTTTTTCAAATTCGATTCCATGTAAATCAAAGGAAGTTTTATGAATATTTCTATTATCAATTCAAACGATTGTATTTTTTCCAAATTGTTAATAAAAATTTTTGATATTTTCTTATTACTCAAAAGTAATAAATTTAATTTATGAGTAAATTTTTTCTCATTACTTAAGTTAACGTTACAATCATCATCAAAGTATTCGCTGTTTAAAATTGATTCATTGAGATTTTCATTTTTAATTAATTTTTTAAAAATTACATTTACTTTATTAACTAATCCTTCAAATAAATATTTGTTAAACTCTGAATTTTCTAATAATTTTGGATTGGATAACCAATTCACAACTTTATCTTTATCTTTATATTTTAATAATTTGTTCAGTAATTTTTTAATTAATTTTTTTTTTTGTTTCGAATTCAAAACATTCATCAATAAAGTAATGTCCTCAACTTTTACAGATTCTAATAAATTTATTTTCGATATGTTTGAATTTAAATATGAAAAAATAATGTCTGCGTCTGATTCAATTATATTTTCATTGTCATCGTGTAATTTTGTTAATCTCATATTTTGAACAGCTATTTGAAACTAAAAAAAATTTTAAATCAATGTTAAAAAAAAAAATTCATTGATAGTATTAAAAAAAGTTTTAGAATAAAAAAATTTTAGGTAATGTACACCGATTTAAATAAAAAAAAAAAAAAATAACTTACCATCACTAAGTGACATGATTCGAATCCTTCTGTAAAATAATTTTCAATCAATTCATTCCATTGATTTTCATCAAAACATTTTTGCCAATCATCTTTAATATTAGTTAAAGATTGAGAGAATGTATCTTTGTAAAAACTTACTATAGAATATATTTCTCTGCAGTAAAAGCACACTTTTAAAAAGTATTCAACAATCGCTTTATGCTGAAAATTATTTTTTTATAAAATAAATTTATAAATAAAATTTTGTTATTATGAAAATTTTTAATAACTTGATTACTTACCTTTAAAATGAAATCTTTTTCTTTTAGTAAAAAATTTAAAAAATTTTTATCAATTGTTTTTAAATTATCAAGATAATCCACTAATGACTTAATTGAAATGTATGAAGTACTCGGAGCATACAATTTGACTTCTTTTAAAAAATTTATAAGAAAAATACATGTGATTTCAAAAACAAGAATGATATTATCTGCAACATGAACACTTAATTAGAAATTATAATAATATGTATTATTTAAAAACAAAAATTAAAATGTACAGTAACCATTTTTTTCTTCCGTAATAATCTTGCAGGATTCGTCCAATTCATTAACCAGCACTTTCATAAGATCTATGGAATGTTGGCTGGACAATGGTACTAAAACTCTGGAAAATTCTTGTAATGCTTTAAGAGGAAGTATTTCTTCTGTAGACAAGTCGTTAGTAGTGTTCTTTAAATTAGATAAAAATCTGCAAAAAGGATGATTAGAAAGTTAATATTAAGATAACATAATTTTAAATAAAAAATTTTAAAAGCTAGTTTTTTTTTTGTTTTTACATCATTTATAGAATCACTTTTCAGTCATGTAAATTAAATAATATGAAAAAATACTTTAGTAAATTTCGTTTACTATATTTACCGTTTAGTAAATTGGGCTAACCGTTGATGTTTCGAAAACGTTAAAAAAGATTTTTCTAAAAAAGTCACGTATAAATCAGTAAATCCATTTTCAGAAAAAACTTCTCTTTTAAAAATATTTAAAAATATATCATCTAAATTTTTTTCTAATGTTTTTATGTCAGAATCAATATATTTATTTAATATATCCATTTTAATTTGTACAAATACTTTAAGTTTAAGCAGAAGACTAACACGTGCTGTTACCTGTTGCCAACATTGAAAAATTTCAGTAAGGAAACCATTAAAACGTTTATTTTGGCGCGCAACTGATTCCCTACCACAAAATATTCAACTTATTTCCCAAAAAAAAATTTCTGATTTTAAATTTGTAAAAAATAGCATAATTCAAAAAAATTTAAACGAAAAATAAATTAAAAACATTTATTAAAAAATAATGTGACGTATCGTAAGCGTAACAATTTTTTTTTTTTTAAGGCTGCTTAAGCGAATTGTATATCATAAATGCTTTTTTTTTGACATTGATGATTAAAATTTTTAAAAGATTTTTTTTTTTGTGAAACATTTCTAAATAGTAAAAAGTAAAGCAAAAGATTTCATTTAAATTATTATCTCATGATCTCAAAAAAAAACTACAAATGGGGCAAAATCATGATTTTTACTATTGCAAAATGTAACTAAATATATTTTTTTAAATAAAATTATATATAAATAAAAATTTCTCTAAAAATTATTTGGTAACTTTTGTACAACTAACTACATAAATTAACCGTAATAATGTTTAATTGCATTTCAAATTAGGTTATTTCTAGTTATATTAAATTTTTAAAGTTATAAATAAATAAATTTAATTATCTAAAGGGCAAGGGATGTTTAATTCTGTAGATTCCAATTCAACATCGAATTCAGGTCCGAATCTGAAAAAAATAAACAAGTTAATAATTACATTTATTTAAATTTAAATAACGTTTAACTATTTAAACTAACTTTGAAAAAGATCCATCCTCTGCCGAAAGATCTAAAAATGGTTCTTCTGCCTGTAAATCTTCTAGAGATATTTGAGAATTTGTCGGATACAACATTGTATGTTGCATTAAATCGGAACTTAAATAAGGAGGAAGATTGTCTTCGCCCAAAGCAAAATCAGCATCATCTAACGCTTGATTTTCAACCATTTCAAGCCATTGAGAATTGTGAAATCGAAATTTGTCAACCATTATTCTTTTCTTCCATTCGTTACTAAATTCCTAAAATGCGCAAATTCTAAAACATTAAGAGGAAGAACACTAAGAAAGGCAACAAACTTTAAATATCATCTTACAGATATAATATCTAGGCAAGAATCACAGACAATAGCTATTTCTTTATTTTTATCCTGCATTAAATCAATTAAATAAGCAGCGGCATCAGTTTCTAAAATAAGATGATTCCTCGTAGAATCGTGACGAATAATCTGATAAAACATATAAATGATCTGAAGAACTATTTCGTCATCTTCTTGTTTGGCTACAAAAAAAAAAAAAAATTATTTTTAATATGTTAACTTTTAAATTATTATATAACTAAATTTATCAATTAAACCTTTAAGCAATTCGATTAAAGAAATTAAAATTCCTTCTTTGCACATTAACATGGCGCAATCTTCGTCACAGGCAGCGGTACCCAAAAGTATAACTATTTCTAAAACCATATCGTCTTCGGTTTTCCCGGGAATCAACATGTTTTTAATCCATGGTAAAAGTTCGAATTGTTGAAAAACTTCATTGAAATCTAATTCGGGAAGTGTTAAACATCCAAGAATTCCAATGCACTCCATAACAAACTCTTCGGAATCACATTGCGTGACTGCTTTGGCGATATCTCCAACGAATTCCTGTTAAAAACGTAATTTTTTTCCTTAAGGTAAATTTAATTGGTTTAATGAAAAAAAAAAAAAAAAAAAAAAAATGAAAAAACTCACAACAATGCCACGATTAAGAGGTTCGTGCATGGCTATGTTATGAATCATTTTCATGAGTAAAGAATCCTGATTTTTAAAAGCTCTTTCTAAAAATTTCTGTAGTCTGTCATCAGCAATCATTATTTCAGCATTTTTTTTATTTATTGCCAAATTAATTCCAAGAGCAATCACAAGTTTTCTAAATTTATTATCCAAAAGCATATTCATTATCTACAAAAAGAAAGATATTATTACAGGTAATATTTAAATATATCTTTTAAAAACTGCAAATTAATACTCGCCATTGGTATACACTCGGTATAAGCAAACATAGACTTAACTTTATCATCCATACTCAAATGATATAAAATACCCAATATAACTTCCTTAAAATCTTCTTTATCTAAAAGTTTTTTTTTTTTTTTTTTTATTAATTTTATTAAGTAATCATATGAATATTAAAAAAAAAAAAAAAACAAAATTGAAAAATTTGTGTACCCAAGTAGGAAACAAGTTTTGTCAATAAACCATTCATAACAATTCTTTCCCTTATCTCGGCATCAAAGGAAAGATTGTACATTAATTTAAGTGTCAATAATATGAGATCTTTATTTCCAATAGAAAATATTTTACAAAGCTTTTCAATAACGTTTGAATCGACCATGTCATCCTTATTTTCTCTAAATACTGAAAGCTTCTTAAGAAATTTAATACACGTTGTTAAGAGTCCCATTGAGTTACTTTCTAATAATTTAATGAGCATACTAGAAATGTTTCTTTTTCTCATTTTTTCTTCAACTTTTGTATTTTCCGCAATGTTCAATAATAATTGTACGCAAGCTTGAAGTAACTGATCTTGTTTATTTACTACTGTATCTTTTTGATTTTCATTAGATATTACGTTATCGTTTAATAAATCTAATTTAGAAAAACCTACTGGTGTTCCTGGCAAAGATTTTCTACAAAAGAACACGGCAAGATTTAATGGAAAAAATAACGGTTAGATAATATTTTTATCTGTAAATGTAGTTTGATAAATACCTAAAGTCTTCTTTGGAAGCACTGTTCTTACTGGCAGAATCTGATCTCCTTTTTCCAATTGGAATCATACTTTGTCTTTTTTTAACATCTTTTGAAGCAGGACTTGGACTTTTTTGAGTCGATGGCGATAATGCTTTTTTTGTTTCTAAGTTTTCTTGTTTTTTTAATTCATGATCAATAACTTCCATACAAAGTGATCCTATTTTATATTGTATAATAACAGGATGAAATTGACTGTATGAAGAAAAGCAAGAAAATATTTGAATGATGTTTGCAGCTAATTCTACATTTTTTTTCCAGTCTTCTCGTAAAACTCTTGATAAAGCACTCAGAGCTACTTCTATAATTTAAAAATATAGTTTTTTTTTATTTTTTTAATTGAAATACCTTTTTTCTTTATTTAGAGAAAATAATATTTCTCTGTATAGTTCTTATTAAAAATAAATTTAAAATAGAAATTTTACCATTCACAGCTATCTCTTTTAAATTATAAGGATTTTTTACTAGAGCAAGGATCATTGATGAACCCAATATCTTTTCATGAGTATCTTCATACAAGTATTCAATGTAAGAATCCATATTGGCTATATTAGCTTTTTCAATAATTTCAGCTCCCCAAGCAGAAAAAGAATCAGACATTCCTCCACTTTCTAAACAATAAAAAAAATTATATTTATTAAGATGACTTTCAGGCATAAAAAATGGTAATTATTACTAAATGTAAACTTTAATAATGTATGCACCATTATTTGAAGGTACATCTTTTCTGTTTTTAAGATATCGAATTAAATGTTCGACTTCATTAAGTTTTGAATGATGAATTAAACTGCATTTATCAACGACTTCTTTGGCCAAAGCAGAACAATCAGTTTTTGCATTTAGTGAATTTAGTCTTATGATTTTTTGATATTCTTTTTTGTCACCCAGCATGGGATCTCCCATTTCACCCAAAATAAGGGCTTCCAATTCATAATTGACAACCAAAGCTTTTTCGGTTGGATGAACATCAATTGAACCCGACCGAATTTTACTGTAAAAGAAATAACATAAAACAAAATTAATAACAATCTATTTTGTTACACAAATATATTTAAAATTCTAAATAATTATATCATTTATATTAAACATTAAAAATATTAAGAAAATTGCCATTAATACTTACCGTCTTAGGTACCTAGCATCGTCCGTCTGCATTTTAAAAAAAAAAAAAGACAAACAGAAATGCAACTGAATTAAAAATACATTTTATAAGACATTAATTTACTGATAATTGCTCTCATATTATAGCGACATGTTACGACAATTAAATAAAATAAAATTTTTTTTTTCGATAGAAAGATTTTAAGTTAACTTTATTTGTTTTTAAATGTGGCAATACCATCGAGATGTAGGCAAGCAACATTGAAATAATCAATAGTTGTCCATAACCCTTGAGTAATTCAAAATGGCACCTTTTGGAGGTGATACGGATAAAAATAAATCTAATCAATTAAAAAAAAAGGATGAATACGACAGTAAAGAAAATTTATGGTTGGTATTTATTAAAACATTAAAAATAAAATAAAAATTCATTATTTTAAAGTTATAATCTTTTATATTACTACACAAATATGCTTTCATAAAACGATTTGACAATTAAAAAATATTTGTGTTTTCAATATATAATTTACTCATGACGTGACATTTACTAAAATTTTAAAAAAAATTTTCTATCTTAGGTCTTGTATTTTGAGTGAAGTTCAAGCTCAGGGAAATACAAAATTACCGACTAATAAATCCGTTCTTGTTTTGGGAGATAATGGAAGTGGCAAAACTACTCTTGTTGCCAAGCTTCAGGGTGTGGAGGATCCTACCAAAGGTTCTGGTTTAGAATATGCATATATTGATGTGCGAGATGAATACAGAGATGGTAATTTTTTAAATATTACATATTTTTATCATTTTTTAAAAATTTGATTTAAAATTTTCATTAATTATTGTATATTTCATTGTCAGATTCTACAAGATTGGGAGTGTGGGTTCTCGATGGTGATCCTGGTCATTTAAATTTATTAAACTTTGCATTACCTAAAGAAAATTATCCTCACACACTTGTCATGTTGGTTGCTTCAATGACATCTCCCTGTACTATAATGGATCAATTGGAAATGTGGTCTGATAAATTACATAAACATTTAAAATCTTTAAATATAGATCCGGATGTAGAAAAAGAATGCAGACAGAAATGTAAGAGAAGATTTATATATCCATACATTATATTTCTTGTTAATTTTCAATTATTTACTCTAATGTTTGCATATAAAACACCTTTAGTCAAATTTTTTAGCTTTAATTTAAAATTTCTGCAAAAACTATTTAAAAGAAACTTTGATTAAAGTTTGCCATCTAAACTATGTTTTAAATTATGAATATGATTATCAGGTGCTAAGAAGTGGCAAGAGTATTCAGAAGCTGCAGAGGAAGGACCTAAAAGAGCATCAAAAGCTTTAGATGAAGAAGATTTACTACCTTTGCCTGACAATGTTCTTACAACCAATTATGGAGTTGATATAATTGTTTGCATTACAAAAGTAAGTATTTATAATTGACTATTTGTGATTTTTGAATATATTTTTTTTATATATTTGTATTTATTGAATTTAAAATTAATTTTTTAAACTATTAAGTTGATAATTAGCAATAAAATTTATTAAACGATTAAATTGCTGAAAAAAATGTCAATGTTTTTTTTAGACTGACTACATGTCGATGTTGGAAAAAGAATATGATTACAGAGAAGAACATTTTGATTTTATACAGTATCATTTAAGAAATTTTTGTATGAGTCATGGTGCTGATTTATTTTACACTAGTGCAAAAGAAGATAAAAATTTAGATTTACTATATAAATATTTAACTCACAGAATTTATGGTTTGGGTTCAGCACCACCAGCTCTTGTCGTAGAAAAAGATGCTGTCCTCGTCCCAGCTGGCTGGGATCAGGCGAATAAAATAGCTATTTTAACAGAATCAATGCATAGTTTTAAACCAGATCAACCATACAAGTTAGTAATTATTAAAATGTTTATCTTAAACCATAGCAAATTCCGATTTAAAATGGGGTTAGTATTTAATTTAAACATATTGCACTTACAGTGAAGTTATTACTGTGCCCAAAGGAAGTAGAAAATCAGCTACCAAAGAAGTTGAATTACAAGCCGAAGATGAGCAGTCATTTTTAACGAAACAACTCAATCAACTTCAAGCAGGTCGTACGGATGCCGTCAAAATGTCTCCGGGTGTTCAAAAAACATCCGAACGTCGATTGGCAGGTTCTTCGGGAATGCAGAGTAATATTTCTGTCGTATCATCGAAAAAACCAGACGGGTATTTATTATTTCATTAAATTATTCTGTTTAAAAGTCACAATGTTAATTTCCATCTTCCCTTCCCTTTTTTTTTTTTTTTTTTTAGTATTAAGCCCGGTATTCCAGGCAGCGGAGAAGGTGTATTGGCAAATTTTTTCAATTCGTTACTTAATAAGAAAAGTCCCGGAAATGTTCCGGGAGCAATAAAAACCGGAACGGATGCAACTGTATCGAATGCTGATAAAGCTGCAATGAGATCGGATGCTGCTGCTGAATTAGAACGTTTATCGAGAGCAAAAAAATCAGATTCTAATTCATCAGATTGTTAAAACTAATAAAATTAATTTTTGAATTAAAAATAAAATGAGTATTATGTTTACTAATTATAACAGAAAGCTTTTTTTTTTTTTTCGTAATCTTATAATAGTTATTAAAATTCAAATTGTTATCGATGATATTAATTTCTTTTTCTTTATGAATGCGAATATTCAAAATGCTTTTCTTGTGTAACTTTAACCGTTATTTTTTCATAACTAAAAAAATTTTGTTATAAAATTAACTTAATTTAAAAAAATAAATAAATCAATATTATAAATATATATATATATATATAAATTTATACGATATAATTAAATAAAAATGAAAATAATAAATAAATTTTCTTACTTTTAAAAAAATGTTATACTTCCTCTTGCTGAAGGTGAAGCTTTAAGAAGTAAATCTGATTTTGCATAGTCAGAATTTCCTTTCATTTTTCTTAGTCTACTTGCTAATTCTAAATCTTTAAGTTCCACTTGTCTCGATAATACCTTAAAAAAAAAAAAAAAATTAAATTTTATTACTTCCCTCCCTCCCCTCCCTCCCCCCACAAAAAAAAATTTCGACAAACTTTTATTTCTTTTTGCAAACTATAAAGTTCGGCTTTCTTTTTAATATATTGTAATAAATCAGGTACGGTATATGATTTCATTAAAGAAATAATTTTTTGTATTGAACTTTCAGCTGCTTGGACTTCAAAACTGGCTCTTTCGTAATCGACTAACAATCCAGACATTATTTGTTCTTTGACTTTTGCATTTTTTTGCAAATCCGCTAATTTATTCATTTGCTCTTGTAATTTTTTCTTACTCGAATTTAATACATTCGCATAATTTCCATTAATTATTTTTATATCAATTAAATTACTTAAATTATCTTCTAATATTTCTTGACACAATCTATTTTCAATTTGAAGTTTTTCAAAATCTACTGCGTGTAATACTTCGCCTACAAAAAAAAAAAAAAAAAAATAATAAAACAAAAATTTGCCCACGTTAAATTAATAAAATAAAACAAAACCTATTATTATTATTATTATTATTATTATTATCATTACCCAATTCTTCCTTTTGTGCCAATTGATGTTTAACCTTTTTCAAATGAGTTTTTAACGATCCCGTTTTTATTCTAATTCTATCAAGTTGTATTTCTTGTGTTTTTAATCTAACTTCTTGATACCTAATAAATTTTTCTCCAGGTAATTTTCCAGTGATGGGATCTAAACCTTCAATCATTAATTTTTGTTCAAACGTTATTTGAGCTTCTTGTATCTCTTGAAGTCTTTCCGATATTTCCTCATTACGACACTGGTAAAATCACGTACGTAATTATTATTATTATTATTATCGACGGTAACGGAAAAAAAAAACCGTTTTTTTTTCCCGTCTTTTCGAAGTAAATAATAAACATATATTACTCTTAATATGTAATTAAATTTTTTTGCTTTTTTTCTGAAATTTTCTAATATCGTTCTTAATTCATCTATTTCTCTGTTAACTATTTTTATTCTTTGTGAATAATTTACTTTTGGACCCCTATCGTTTTGAAACAAAAAAAAAAAAAAAAAAAAAAAAAACATTTGTGATTTTGGATGTTTAACAAAAAAAAATACATAAATATATATATATATGTTTAAAAAAATGAATATTATTATTATTTATTTATTTATTTGATTTTAACCTGTCTGATAAACCGAACCAACTCATTTTATTATGTCTTGACGGAGTACTATATCCGGTACCTGAAGAAGTTGTTGTTAAACTTTCAGCATTTTTAACTACTCCATCTCTAGTTATGCTAAAAGTAGATGTTTTCCCTCCAATGTGTACATTTCTTTCTGCTTTTTGTATAGCAGCAGTTGCAGCTTCTAATATTTGATTCATTTTTTCCTAATAAATAATTTTAAAAAAAAACGGAAATTTTTTTATAAAATTAAATTTTTTAACCGTTGCAATAGAATTTAATTGACTCACCAATAAACTCGAATTCATTCTTCTTAAATATTTTTCAATTATCATATTTTCAACTTCCAAAGTATTATTAGATTGTTCTATAAACGTACAAAAATTAATCAAATCCTCATTTGACATTTGATCAAAATGAAATATTTGATCGTCAATTTCAGGTACGATCATTACTTGCATAACGGAAGCATCTTCGGGTAAAGGCTCCCATCGTGATTTTGGATTTCTTTTTTTACGTGACATACTCTACAAAAATAATAATAATTATATATATGTTTTATTTATCGATATATACATACATACATACATAATTTTAAACGTTAATAATTTTGTCCGTTCGTAGAATTAAAAGTAAAATTTAATAATGAGTGAGGCGAATTTGTTAACCAACAAAAACTTGTTTGCCTACCTACTACTTTACGAAAACTTCGTTTCCATGGCGTTTTTTAATTTGTTATTTATCATAGAGTAATAAAAAAAAGTAAACAAACATTTCGATTAGTCGCGCGCGATTTTTCTCATTTGATTATTCTATGACTTTTTGTAAAAGATTAATTTAGAAAAACGATAAGAAAATATTGTAATTATAATAATTATAATAAACGAAAATAGAAAATTAAGAAGGAGTTCAACTAATTACAAAAAAAACGATTTCATTTTTTTTTTAGTTAAACGAAATCAACCCAAAACGAAAAATTCCCAACAGAAACGTACAATTAATTCAACAAATTAAAAACCTTGTTATTTATTTATTTTTTTTTTTTTTTTTACAGTTAAAACAAAAAAGATGTACAGATACTGTTTATTATAATTACAATTATTAGAAAATCTGAAAGAAAAAAAAATTTTAAATATTAAAAAAAAGATGAAAATTAAATACAAGAATTAAATAATAATAATAATTTGTTTTACCTTTGTGTCACTATCATCTATTTTTTTTTTTTTTTTTTTAAATTTGTGTTTGAAATGCAATTTATATTATTTTATATATAAAAACAAAATCTATGTTAAAATAAATAATAATAATACTTTTTCTATTGATTTTCCCAATCTATTCTTATACAAATCTGTAAAAATGAAATTTTTAATTTTTTAAAAAAAACCATTAAAAAAAAAAGTAAAAAAAATATTAACTTACTCATGGTAACAAAGGTGGTTTTGGAAGGAAAATTATTCTTTCTGCTTGATTGTATAATTCCATTACAGTCTAAATTTAAAAAAAAAAAAACAACAACAATTTATAAATTAAATTAATTAATAAAATTAGTTAGAAAAAAACAAAGAGAAGAGATAGAGAGAAAGAAGGAGAAATACTAACATCTGTTAATTTCATATTTTTAATTTCTGGATATTCATATTTTAATAAACTATAATCTTCATCAGAAAACATATAACCTTTAAGAATGTCTTCTAATGCATCAGCATCAGTATCACAGATAACAGCAACACTTTGACTAACATTATCATCTTCTGAAACTTTAACAAAAACAGTTTCTTTTAATGCTTTTTCAGCTGCTCTTATTCTAGCCAATGGAGTTTTATATAAATCCGTTTTTGTTATTTGTTTTTTCTGTAATACCATCATCATCATCATCATCAATACTAGAACAACTTGATTTAAAAATAATAATAATAATGATGATTTAACTCACCCATGTTTTCCTTTCTTCAATTATTTTCTCAGCTATTTGACCAATAACAAATATTGGATGTAATCTAAGTTCTACAGGTGCTTCTTCAAAAGGTATTTTTCCTTCCAAAACCAAATTCTTTTCACGTTCCATTTCATCTGCCTGAAATAATAATAATAATCAAAATCTTACAAATAAATAATAATAATAATAAATTATTAATAATAATAATAATACAACCTCTCTTTCTTTGATTCTTTTTTTTAAACTTTTCAAATGATCTTCTTTAATTTTTTCTTGTAGTTTAATCATATATTTTCTATCAGTTACATGAACAATCCAACTGTTCATTAATTTTTCAAGTCTCGAACGAACTCGAGGTTCGTTGAATCTAACAAAAAAAAAAAAAGAAAAAAATTTATATTTAATATATTATATATATGTGTGTGTATGTATTTCCCCTGACTTAAATTCAATACAATTTCTTGTTTACTTATTTCATGTCGCATGATGAATGACGATGATGATAATGATGATGAGAACAATAATAAAAAAAAAAATTGTTATATATATACATAAATATATCAATGGATAATTTTTTTTTTTCCTTATTGCAAATTTTCCCCCCCCCCCCTTATTCGTTATAAAATTAGCTTTTGTCTAACATGAAACTAACATAAATTATTACTTTAAACAAAAAAATTTATGTGCATGAAAATTATCCTACGTTCGACTACTACGTATTTTATTTTTATTTTTTTTTCTATATAGATTGATTGTCGTTTTTACATCAAAATCCCGTAAAATAATAATAATAATAATAAACGAGTTAAACCTTTTTTTTATTTCTCCCAACCCTCATTCCCTCCTCCCCTATTACCCCATAGAAAATCCAAATTTAAATATAAAATAAAAACAACACGCAATGAATAATTATTATTATTATTATTATTATTATTATTATTATTATTATTATTATTATTATTAATATTAATTTATAAGTAATTATTTAAATTATTGATTTTATATTTATTTACCCATAAATTGGACGAAAAAAATCCCACCAATTTTTTTTTTCTTTAAGTGCCGGTAGTGGAGGAGCATAAATAACAGGTGGCGGTCCAGGTATTTCGGTTTCTTGTTCCCCTTCACCCTCGGGTTCCGGTTCCGGTGTTACATCTCTAAAATAATGATGTAGGGGTACTATTTCAACTTGACTACTTTTTAAATTTCTATGAACTTTGTGTACAAGGATGTAGGGAATAAAATCAATGTCTGGGGCTGCTGGTCCCGTTGGTGTTTGCGGTGGTTTTTCCGACGGTTGATTTTCTTTTTCGGGCATTTTAAAAAAAATTCAAAAACGATTAACTAAAATTTTGTAGAACAAAAAAAAAAAAATAATAATAATAATAATAAAAAAAGTAAAAAAAACAAAAATTTAAATATTGTTTATACGATTTCAAAGTGTCACTTTAATAATTTTGTACACATAATAATTTTATCGGGGCCTTATGAAATTTGAAATTTAAATAATAATAATAATAATAATAATAATAAGAAAAC
>NW_002987231.1:516697-518415 GCF_000006295.1 Pediculus humanus corporis | reverse complement strand
TTACCTCATTTGAATTTTTTTTTCTTTTTTTTCGCATTAAAATTTTCATAGTTGAAAATAAGTTTAAAAAAAAAAAAAAAAAAAAAAAAAAAAAAACATTTTTACTTATTCACTCTCACGGTTGAAATGTTTTTCCTTTTTTTTAAATAATTATTTCATCGGTTTAAAAAAAAAAAAAATGGAAACCAAGAGGTTAAAACGTATAGATAAATGATAAAAATTTAAATATATATATTGTTAAAGCCCAAATAATCCAAAACGATTTAAAGAGAAATAATAAAATAAATAAATAAATAATTGTATTTATATTCAAATACAAACAGGAGATTCGAGTTTATGTTTAAAAATTTAGATCAAACTTTATTTTCAGAGGAAGTTCAATTTTCCATTTTTTTTTTTTTTAAACCGTTTCACTATTTTTTTTTTTTTTTTTTATATTAACTCATTTATAAGCCCTTAATCCCGTGGTCACCCTCAGGAAACGCAGTAACTTTTTTTTTTTTTTTTTTGTTTGTTAAAATAATTTTTTTTTATTTTCAAACGAAAATAACAAATACATATAGATACCAACAAAAAAAAAAAAAAGTCCATACTCGAGCTCAAAGCCACATAATCCTCCTTTTATGAAATGCAATAGTTAAAAAAAAAAAACAACGACGACAAAAAAAATTTTTTTTTAACTCCTGCTTACCTACGGAGGGAAAAAAAGGTCCAAAAAAAAGAGAGAGATGTGGAGATGGTGGTGGTGGTGATGTTGGTGGTCCATCCAAAGAAATCATCTTTTTACAATAAAGGATTCATATTGTAAAACCTTTTATTGTTTTCTATTATTTTTTATAAATTTAATTTTTCCTTACTCACCCCTCCCCCCATAACCTTTTCCCCCGGTTTCTCTTTTAATATTTTCCTTTTTAAAATTCTTTCATACCTAAATTCCCTCCCCCTTCTTCCCCTTTCTCCCCCCATTATTATTAAATAATGTAAAGTTTATGTATTATATTGTCCTTTTTCATTTCTCAAATTAACAACACACAGATTTTTTCGTTATCTATTTATTTATTTATTTAAATAAAAATCTTTAAATTCGATATTTCAACGGAAAAAAAAACTCGTGGGAATAAAATAATAATAATAATAATAATAAGTAAAATGTGATGTAATAATGTCACGGTTATTTAAAAACCATTAAAATGTGTATATAAAATGTCGAAGAAACAAAAAAAAAGAAAAAGAAAAAACAAAAAATTCCTTATTAGTGGGCGTATTATCATTATTATTATCATTATTATTATTATTATTATTATTATTTTCCATTAATTATTTAACAAAATGCATAAAGTTATACTAAACGAGTGAATACAAGATTTTATAATGAAAGGATAGGATATTTTATTATTATTATAATGAAGTGTATTTGGGAGGGGGAAGAGGGAAGGGGGGGTTAGGATGAAATGTTTTGTAATTTACTTCGTTTTGGGAGAACTTTATGATAAAATGATCAAAGAACGTTAAGCACTAAGAGCAGAGAGGAAAATAGAGAGACAGAAGGAAAACTAAACATTCAAACATTCGGCAGGAGATTTATTTGTATGGAAGAGCAATTAATCTCAGGCTTGAGGCTAATCCCACTTCGGTAATAACGAAGCGAATCTGTAAATCAAGTTAGAGAGAGAGAGAGAGAGAGATGAGAAGGACTCTTTTGCATCCCTAACCCATTC
>NW_002987231.1:474715-516032 GCF_000006295.1 Pediculus humanus corporis | reverse complement strand
CCTCCCTCTCTCTCTCTTTCTCTTTTTTATATACAAATCAGGTAAATAATTTTACGTCGAGATTTTTTACCCAACTTTCAGATTCAATTTTAGAAAAAAAAAACATATTAATAATAATTTTTTTTTTTTTAAACAAAATTATTATTAATAAATCCTTTGAGATACATTTTGTTAAATATTTATTATTAATAAATTGACAAAAATACTTTTTAACCCTTTTAAACCTTATTAAATAAACCTTACGGATTAATAAGTTTTTTCATTTTTTTTTATGACCCGAATAAATTTATTTTAAGTGATTTCATCACTCATTAAAAATAATTAAACAACTTTTTTCTTTTTTCTTTTATAAAATTTAATTAATTAAAAAAAAATTTAAAAATAAATTCATTTTTCGTTGTTGTTGTTGTTTTTAATGGGTACCAACTCGACTTCCATTATTGCCACCGCCTTCTTATATTTTGTTTTGTTATGAATCGTCCTCCCTAATGCAAAATTATTACCCCTAACAAAAAATAAAAGATATTACGTAATTGAATAAAATAAAATTACTCATTGGCCACAGATTAAAGGCTCCCCTCCCCCCCTCTCTCTCTCTCTCTCTCTCTTTTTCTCTCATTAAACTATTTTTAACAAGATTTGAAGGGAAATTAATTGTTCCCTCTTTTCTTTTTTTCGTATTGATTAGTCTCGAATAATTAATATAAGTATGTGATTTAAATATTTACCGACTTTGGACTATTATTATTATTATTATTATTACTTAATGTAATTTTTGTCGACGAAAGAGAAAAAGAAAAGAAGAGAAGAGAAGAAAGGAGAAGAGAAAATTCTTTTAGTTGCAAAAGTTGCTCATTATTTGTACATTCCACGTTTGCGATGAGTGCATAGAAATAACGATGTTCATTAAAATGTTTCTCAATTGACATATAACGAGACAGAGAGAGAGACAGAGAGAGAGAGAGAGAGAGAGAGAGAGAGAGTGATGCTGGGCGTCGGTAATGAATCACATTCTCTTCTCTGTCATTTTCTCATCTTATATTTTTTTTCCTCTCTCTCTCTCTCTCTTTCTCTCTCTTATTCTCCCATCACTCTTTTTCCTTTCTATCATTATATCTCTCCCTTCCTCATTATTTTCTTTGTCTTTACGTGAATCGATGTGGTTTTGAGCATGAATTTATAATTAACGAGTAACAAAAAAAAAAATTTTTTTTAAATTTTTTTTCCCATCGGGTCCATTAACGAAAGAAAATTTTTTTTTTTTTTAATAATAATATTTTTTCTAGTATTAACAAAAAAAAAAAAAAAATTTTTATAAAATTTGAAAATTTTTTTTCAATAATATAAATTTTTTATATTGATTTTTAACGCAACAAAAATTTTATGAGAAATCACGTTAAAACGATTAATTTTTTTTTTTTTTTTTTTGTCAACTTGGATTCGATTTAAAAATTTAAATTTTATTTAAATATACATGTTTTTTTTTTTTTCGAAGAAGAAGAATAATATTTTTTAAACAAAATAAAGAAAATAAATTTTTTTTCGAGAAAGGTAAAAAGAAAGAAAGACGAAGACGACGAAGACGACTAAGAAGAAGAAGAATGTTAAAACACGTCACATTTTCCCTACGTGTCCAATAACCATTTACCAAACTAAGGTCTACGATATCCTTCTTCCTCACGTTTTCCTACGTGATCCTCCCGTCCAAACATAGATTATCTAAAATATTTTGTACGTTGGAAAAACTAACCAAAATGTCCGAGGCATATATATAAAAGAAAATGCGTGTGCGACACGCACACTCTACCCCACTCCATGCAACAACAGAAAAAGAAAAATTAAGAAGTAACACAACAAGTAAGAAGGTAGGTGTATGGAGGAAAATTTGATGAACCTGCTTGTCGTTGCCCCCCAACCTCCTGTTGTCCACGTTTGTTAATTATTATTAATATTATTAAACTGATATTGGTTTTTTTTTAAAAAAAACGACGGAGAGAGAGAGAGAGAGAGAGATTATTTAAAAGTAGATTTTAATAATTTATATAAAAAAAAAATATATATATATATATATATATATATATATATATATATATATATATATATATTTTGTCAAAATATGTCGTGGAGGAAGAGAGAGGGAGAGAGAGGCGGGGAGAGAGAAAGAGAGAGAGAGAGAGAGAAAGAGAGAGTATTATTTCATTAATGAGTGCAAACTGGCAATTAAGCCGACAAACGTCCGTGTGCCACGCAATATTGCTTTTAGAAAATGCCCTTCTGCATATTTTATGCCCATCACCCCCCACCCCTTCCCACCCCCTCTTACATTTCGTGTTGACGTTTTGCCCTTTTTATTATTTATTCATTTTACCGTTTTTACGCAACATCAAGTTTACTTTTACTGCTGACAGTCTTTTTTTTTTTTTTGGGGTTTTTTTTTTTTTTTTTTAGTCTCTAAACGATTCTTTATTTTCCAACCATTGAATTATCCCGACTAACTTAAAATTTTTTTTTGTTTTCCAGAGTTTCCGTCCTAAACTTTTGTTTTTTTTTTTTTTGTTTAATTTTTAACCTTTTGTAATTTCAACTTCAATTAAATTTTTTTTATTTTTTGTAAAAAAAGCAGAAAGAGAGAGAGTCAACCATGTTTTTCCAAGTTTTTTTCTTTTTTTTATTACTTGGATTATTTTAACAAAATTTGCAATTTGAATTATTTATTAATAAAAAAAAAACAAAACAAAAAATTTATGGGAAGAATTGTTGTAAAAAAAAATAAAAAAATAAATAAAATAAATTTTTTTTCAAAAAATGTTTTTTTAATTAAATTTTACCCTAAAGGTTTTACTTCATCATCATCATCATCATCATCATCATCATATCTTTTTCTTTTTCTTATCCCTTTTCCTGCCTAAAAATTATAATAAAACTTTTTTGATTTGCCCAAAAAATATAAATTTCTTCTTTTTTTACATGCACATATATAAAAGGCAATGTAAGAGATTTTTTTTTTAAATAATAATTTTATTAATAAAATATAAGAAATTTGATATTTCTTAGATGTAACCGCCAATTACTTTTCTGTAAAATTTTGTTATTAAAACGAATTGATATTCTTAAATTTCCAATACCGGTTCCTTAAAAAAAGGTTCAAATTATTTTCCCTGAATTTGAAAAAGATTTTTTCTAAATAAAAATAAAAAAAAAAAAGGTGTATTGGTAAGACTTATTAAAAACTTTACACAAAATATATCAGGTTTATTTCATAATATAATATTTCTTCCTTTTTAACTTTATTAAAATTTTTGTTTTAAGATAAGAATACAAAAAAAAAGTCGTTGCAAACATGAAAAAAAAAAAAAACATTTTTCCCCTTTTTTTTGTTAACAGTTTTAATTTTTTAAACAAAATATAATAATTATTACTCTTAAAACACACACAAAAAACGAAATTATTTAAAAAAAAAAAAAAAAAGGAAAAAGAAAAAATCGTCATCCTATTTTCTCATTCAAAAAAAAAAAAAACCAACGCCTTTTTGTAGGAAAAAGTTTTAAATTTCATAGAGAAATGAAACCGTTTTCCGGGTTTCATTTCTCTATAACCAAAAAAAAAAAAAAAAAAAATTTTTCATCCACATATACGGGAAAACATATTTTTTGTGTGATGTGCACGCGCGTGTGTGTGTGTGTGTGTGTGCGTGTGCGCGTGCAATCACTTAATTTTTAATTAAAAACGGCGTCCGACGTCACAAATTAATATATTTAAAATAAAAGTTTTAAACATTTAAATTAAAATAAAATTTTTAAAATTTTATCATTTCAGCCCTACTGAAATTTTTAGTTTTTTCATTTTTTAAACCTTTTTTTTTAAATTATATCCCCACGTAATATTTAAAATCAGAAGAAAGAAAAGTAATAATAATAATAAAATCATTTTACTCGTGAAAATTCAAAAAAAAAACAAAGAAAAAAAAACATTATTACCTTAATTAATTTCCAAGCCTTGTTTTCTATCTGCCATGTTTTTATCAACTGATTGTTACTCTATACTCAGTAATTATTCGATTCGATTAGAGCGTTTTTAATGTTACTCTATGGCCAGGAGTTATTCGATCCGATTAGAATGTTTTGATTTTGCTCATACTCTATGGTCAATTGTTATTGGATACAATTAGAATGTTTTTGTTTTTACTTCTCTATGATCAATAATTATTTAAATCGATTCGAATTAAATTTTTAACCGTTTTAGAATTTATATTAAATATATGTATATATATAACGTCGAATAATTTATTATAAAGAAAAGAGTTTCAAGGTTTTTTTTTTTTTTCGATGGAAAAGTTTAACAATAAGTTTCTTTAAGTAAAATACGCGCGAATTTAAGAACATACCTCGGAATGAAGATGGAACAATAATAATAATAATGATAATAATAATAATAATGATGAGAGAATGCGTGGACTTGATGTTATTGAACTAATTTGTGACGTGCGGTTGAATTCAAAATCAGCCAGAGGCGCGCAAAACCTCTTTTAAACGAAAGGAGAAGAACATTTGAGCCACTAAATTTTCACTTTTTTTTTTTTTCCTTTTATTATTTCATCTTATTTCATTATCATTTTACATCGTTTATGTCTTTTTTTTAAAATATTATTCGTTTGTTTTTATTTAAACAATAATAAGAGAAAACGAACGGAAATCAAAAAAATTTAATTAAAATTAAATTACTTTCCGCCATTTTTGTTTTTCTTAATCAACCCCTTTGAAACATCATTTAAAAAAATGGTTTTTTTTTTTTTTTTTGTATCCGTCGTATAAAATACTTAGGGAGAAATATAAATTCGAATAAAAATTTATTAAAATCTTAGAGCTTTAATTAAAAAATAAAAAAAAAAAAAAAAGTATGTATATCGACTCAATTTTATTTCTCTTTGGTCCATCATATTTGTGAGTCTGTGTGTCTGTGTCTAACAAAAAGATTTTTAAACATACAATTTTTTCTCTTTTTTTTCATTTTTTTTACTTATTTTCATTAGTTCAATTGGAAAAAAAAGAGATGCACAATTATAATGATTTAACACCAGCTAAAAAAAAAACTGACTATTATTATTCTTATTTTATATAAAATTCGTTATTCGTTAAAAAACAATTAATAATTATTTAAAACAATCGAAAAATTTATATATAGTAGTCGAGTTATTAATTAATTTTAATTATTTAAAATAAAATTAGAAAAATAGATATTTTAAATTTAGATTTTATTAATAAGAAAAAAAGGAAAAATTCAACGTTTGTTGTTCGCCATTTTGTTTTTTTTTCCCGATTATAATAAGAATTTCGAGGAGGATTTTTCGTTTTTTATTTTATGAGATTGACATTGACTAATTTTACTTTATAAAACTAGTTATAAAAATTTTTCTTAACGTAAAATAAATTTAAAGATCGATTTACGAAAAAAAAAAAAAAAAAGAAAACAAGACGTGTAAGATGTTATAAATTAAGAAGTTAAGAAATAGAAATCATAGACATGAATAAGGAGGAGCGATCAAACAAAAGAGTATCTTAGCTAAAAATCTAGTTTGAATCAGCTTTTTCTTAAATCGGACCAATAAAAAAAAAAAAAACAAACTGATGACAAAAAAAACTCTTTTTTTTTTATTACTCCTTCTTCATGAGACCAGTAAAGATTATCCAAAACTCTTTGTTTGCCCTTTTTATATAACTATCATCATTATCATTATTATTCTGCGACAAAAACTAAAATCAACAAAATCCTCTAACATTTTAACTTGGACAAAAAAAAAAGGGGAGGAAAATTTTTTTAAGGGCGAATTTTCTTCTTGTTATCAGTAAAAAAAAAAAAAAAAGAAAGAAAAGGTTTTAAAAGTGCCATTTTTTATAAGACAAAAAAAAAAAAGATTACAATCTTAACATTTCCTGGATAAATGTAAAAAAATTTTCCCTTTAAATATTATACGAATCAAAAAGTTTTTTTTTTAAAAATTAAAAAACAAATTTTCCTGTTGTTGTTGTTGTTGTTGTTGAGATAATTTAAACAAACAAACAATCGTTAAGGTTCGATAAAAAAAAAAGGCACAAAATTAAAAAAAAGAAAAAAATTCGTCCTTTTTTTTTTTTTTTATTATTTAAAACCCTCAAGCTTTTGGCACGAATTAAAATTTTGTCTTCTGCTTCAAATTAATTTATCTACTTTCTTTATAATAAAAAAAAAAAATAAACGAAGAAGAATAAGAAGGGAAAAAAAAATTTTTTGGTAAAGCAAATCGTTCAAATGAGGTAAGAATAAAAAAGTTTTTTTGACATTGAAAAGGCGGCGACTGAATATATTCCTACTCAACCTTAAAAAAAAAAAAAAAACGATTTTCACATTTCGTTCTCTTTTGTTCAAGGATTTATTGCTAGCTAGCTAGCATCGCCATTGTTTATTATACCAGAATTCCTTTTTTATTTTTTAAACTTTCCTCCCTCTCACTCAATCAACTTTAACTTCCTCCTTCTCCTCCTCCTATATCAACTCATTTTTCCCTTCTAAAAAACAATTTTCCCTTAAAATTTTTTTTTTTTTTAATTTAATTGTTTTCTCTCGTATATATTTATAGTTTATTATTATTATTATTATATTCATAACAAGTAAATTCGATCGAATTTTCCATTTGACCGTTTTTTTTCCCCGATATCGATTTGGAAAACGGGGAAGAAAGCGAGAAGGAAAAGGAGGGAAAAAACTTTTGTTTACATTAATATCAACTTACCAACTTTAATATCAAGTTGGTAAACCTGAACACATATACGTATATGCGTACGTTTTAAAAAAATTTGTTTCGTTATAAAAGTCGTTTATCATCTCTATGATTTTATGAGAAAAATTTTTCTTTTTTTTTTTTTTTCTAACGTGACAATAAATTTAAATTTCAATTTAATCGATTATTTGGCAACGAAAAGAAAACTTAAAAAAAAAAAAAGGGGGAGAAAAGGGGGGAGGGAAAAAAAAGTTTTCCTTTTTTTCTTGTTTGTTCGCGTTAATTTATTCCATTCACAATTTTATTTTAACGTTTTTCATAGTGTTAAAGTTTTATTAAAGTTAAATTTGTAGAATTTTGTGGATTAAAACTCGATTTCTTAAAATCTCGAACAAATGACCAAAGAGATGACTTTGTCTAAAGAATTTAAGATAAGCTTCATTGTTTTTTTTTTCCCTTGCTTTGCTTTCTTCCTTTTGTAATTCTTTAAAAATAACTTTTTTGTTAAAGTAAAATTATAAATTAAGTTGTAAAACGGTTACCTGAACAAAATTGATATTAATCTTCAAAAGGTAAAATTCAAAGTTTTTTTATAAAATAATAATAATAATAATAATATTAAAAAACGTTTACCTAAAAAAATTTAAATTTAAAAAAAAAAAACCTTGGAAAATTCAACGGATTGTATCAATTTTCCAGAAAATTTACAAAAAAAAAAAAAACCTGACCGTGGATGGATGAGCAGTAGAGAGTAAAAAAAAAAAAAAAAAAAAAAATTATATATTATTTTAACGAAAATTTTCAAAAATAAATTTTTCAATTTACAAAATTTATAAAATTAATTAAGGTATCGGAGAACCTTTTGATGATGATGATGATGATGATGATGATGAAGGAAACGAATGACGTTTGTTATAAAATAAACAAAAAGGAAAAACCAAAGGGAATGGTAAATGATGGAAACTAAAAGTACAAAAAAAAAATCACTAATTAGACTATCTCTTTGATAAGAGAGGAATATTTGAAGAGGAGAGTGGAAAAAGAAAAGAGAGGAAAGAAAAATAGTAGAGGATATATATATGATGAAGGGGATGATCGTATATATGAAGAGAAGGAGGAGGAGGAGGAAAATAGCTCTTCATGGACTTAAAACCATAACATGAAGCCTAAGGGATGATGATAAATTTAGATCAATCGTTCATGTTTTTAGGGGTTGATCGAAACGTTAAACAAATATTAACCAATTATCATCATCAATAAAAAAAAAAAAAAAAAAAAAAAAAAAGGTTGCTTTTCTCAATTTGGATTTTTAAAAGGTTTTTTTTTTTTTATAATTACTACGACTACGATGATGATGATGATGATGATAATAATTAAATTACTCACTCATTGAATAATAAATTTAAATGACGTCATATGAAAATCCCAATTTTTTTTATTAGTTTACATTTACTTTGAAAAAATTGTCGATTTTACAGAAAAAAAAAAAGGGAAAAAAGGGGAAAAAGAATTTGAGAATCGGACGAGGAAGAAGTTGGAGTGAAAAATGAAGAAAATGGAGTGCGAATAAAGATTTGAAAATTGATTTTCTTGATTTATTAAATATTCATTAAAAACTAAGTCGTAAGAAATGTCATCATTCATTATTTATCTAATTACTGGATGGTGGTTGGCAAATAAGAAGATGAAGAAGAATAAGAATGAGTAAATAACGCGATTAACCCACGAATCTACTTATCCAAAACATGGTATTGCACTTTGTAGGATGGTCTCAACAAAAACTTATTCCCATCTTAAATTATATACTTTTTCCTCTCTCTCACTCTCTCCCACTCTCTCTTTCTCTCTCTCTCTTATTAAATATTTTAAACTTTTTTTTATGTAACAATTTTTTATTTCATTTTTTCCTTCCTTCCTTCCTTCCTTCCTTCCTTCATTTTTTTTTTTTTTATTAAAATCAATTTAAAAAATTTTTACACCTCGTTTTTTTTAAAATTTGGGTTGGTAAAACTGATAAATAAAAATTATTTACGGTTTTTTTTTTTTTTCCTGTTGCTAAAATATTTTAATAAAATTTTTTTTAAATCGTTTTTATTTTCTGTAAAAAAATAAAAAAAAAAAAAAATTTTTTTTGTCGTTGTCGATGTTTAAATGGCGATGGCGTCTTGTGTGTTTAACGCGGACAAAATAAAAAAAAAAAAAAAAATGTTTTTAATATCGTAAAAAATAATGTAACAAATAACATTTTATTATAAACACTCAAAAGCTGGAAAGAATTATTATGGAGAAGAGAGAGAGAGAGAGAGAAAGAGATGAGACAGAAAATAATCATTTTGAGTGGTTCTTATTTCAAAACATTTATATATATCTATCTTTGTCTGACCTACCCTCGTCATAATAACCAAAAAAAACTATCTCTTTTCATTTTGACAGACGACTCATTCCCCCCCCCCTCCCTCCTCCCACCACCACCACCATTCGTCCGAGACTTTATTCATTTTTAGAAAATCAAATTTTCTTAATTTAAAACCGTTATAAAAATAATCATCATAACTATAATACTAATCATCATCATCATCATCATCATCATCATCATCATCATCATCATCATCATCATCATCATCATCATCATTATTATTATTATTATTATTATTATTACTATAACGTTTTAGGAAAAAAACATACGATTCTGTTTATATACGAGTCATGGAATTTTTATTTAAAATTTGGATTTATAAGGAATTTCGTTTAATAAGTCATAGAGTAAAAAAAAGTTTTAATGACGAAGGCGGTGGGTGACTGGTGGAAAGTTTTACTAAAAATGGCGGAATAGGAAATGTGTATTCATATATGTATACATATTCGTAAAAAAACAAAAAATTGAAATCATTTGTTTTTTTTTCTTTTTTTTTTATTCTCGTTCGATCTGATTCAAAATGTCGCTTTTTCATTCATTCAACTCACGTTTTATTTTTTACCCTTTTTCTTTTTCAAAATTTTACTAAAAAAAAAAAAAAAATATTTTTTTTATTTGTTTGCTTTTTTTTTTTTCTTTTGTTTTTCAAATAATTGCAAAAAATTTTTTTTAGGGAAAAAATTGAAAATTTATTTTTTGATAATGGTAAGAATCAACATTATTATTTCGATTTAAAAAAGGGGAAAAAAGGAAAAGGAAAAGGAAAAGAAAGGAAAAATTATTTAAATTTTCCCGCGTTTTGTTTTTTTTTTAAAAAAAATTTCTCATACTGCTCTTGTTCGTCTTGTTGCCGTCGATGATGGTATTTAATGCACATTCTTATACTTTACAAACGAAATAATAATAAATAATAAACGAACGGTTTCGTGCCAATAATAATAATTAATAATAATAACAATAATAATAATAATAATAATAATAATAATAATAATAATAATAATTGCGCTATTACTTATTAAATATGATTTGATGATGTAAAATTGAAAAAAAGTGAGTAACATAAAAATTTATTAGGGTTAAGGTCAAGAACAAAACTCAGCGAAAAAAAAAGATGCAAAAAAAAGTGAAAATTAGTAAAAGAGAGAGAGAGTGAGAGAGGGGGGGGGGGAGATAAACGTGTACCGAACATTAATATTATTATTATTAAAAAAAAAATTGTTAATTGCGCGTAATAATTTTATTTGATAAAAAAAATGGATTTTCCGTTACAGGAAAACAAAAAAATTATTCTAATGACACGATAAAAAAAAACTTATTAATTAATTATTTCAAGCCGGGTTTTTTTTTTTTTTAGTTGTATGCCCAAATTAAAAAAGAAGAAGAAGAAGAAGGAATAATAAATAATTGTAGGTAATAAAAAAAAAAAAAAAAAAAAAAAAACTTACTTGACTCGGCCATGACTCCATTGTTTCGGCCCTGACAACCTTTTAAGATGATGACATCAAATACACGAACGAGGGGGGGGGAGAGAGGGAGGGATCCCTTCCATACCATCGGAACTTTATGGGCTTTCGATAAAATTAGTTTTCCTCCTACTCCTTCTCCTACATTCCCTCCTCCTCCTTCTTCTTCTTCTTGTTCTTGTTGGTCACTTTTTCTTATGAATTTCTAAAGGTTTCATTTCCCAAAGCTAAAAACTCCAAAAAAAAAAAAATTTTTTTTCAAAAACTTTTCATCCTCTCCCTCCTCCCCTCCTCCTCCTTTTTTTATTACGTATTCGAACCTTAAAAAAATTTTTTTTTTGTTTTGACCGTCGTCAATCCGGAAAACAAAAAAGGATTTGTTTTAAAACCAAATTTTTTTTTTTTTGGAAAAATTATGTTTTGTTTTTCTCTCTCTCTCTCTCTCTCTCTCTCTCTCTCGAGGGAAGAATTATTTTATTTTTCTATCAAATATTGAAATAGAATTTTTATTAAAATTTTATAAAAAATATTATGTCCGTGACCAGATTTTTAAAAAAAAAAGAAAATTTTTTTTTTTTTGGGGGAAAATATTTAAAGTTTTCTTCCTTTCAGGTGTCAACAATCACGAATCAAATTTTTATTTATTTATTTCTACAAAATTTATTTTCGAAATTACGTCATGGGAGGTGTGGTGAGAGAAGAGAGGAGAGGAGAGGCGGGTTCAAAAAATTATTATTATTATTATTATTTTATTTTTTCCAGAAAAAAAAAAGAAAATTTTATAGTGAAAACTTTAATAAAACCGGACCAGAAAAAAAAAATTTATTTATTTATTTATTTTTTTTACAATTTTTACGACTTTTGACCTTATTATTTATTTATTTATTTTTTTAAATTATCCCCCGACCCCCCCCCCCGAGAAAAAAAATTTTTTCCTTTTTTATTCCTTTTTCGTTATAGTTTTTAATATTTTCATGGATGCCATGATGGATTTAAAAAAAATTTTTTTTTTATTTTTTACGGTTTTAAATAAAAAATTTAACCCATTCAAGAAAAAAAAACAACAATAATAATAATAATTTGTTTATAACAAACGGTTTTCATCATCGAACATTCTATTTAATCATAGATGAAAAAATAAAGAAAATTTTTATCGCAACATCAGCATTAAGATGCCATAATAATAATAATAATAATCATTTATTTACCAACCATAAAATAAATTTTAATTTAATTTCCTTTCTAATAGTAATTTTATTAAAATTAAAAAAAAAAAAGAGAGAGAGAGATAGAAAACATCAACAAACAACGCCCATAATTTTTTTAATTTGTTATTTTAACCGTTATTCCTACAAAAAAAAAATCAATAAGACAGAGAAAAAAAAAAACTTTTGTTAAACATTTAAATTTATATATGTTTGTGTGTGTGTGGGTGTGCGGGGGAGCAGCAGCACGAGTAAACGGGTAAAGTAAGTTTTTAATATAATTATTAAAAAGGTAGAGATGAGAAGGAAAAACCGAGAGAGAGAAAAAGGTTTATTAACGATGATGATGATGATGATGATAAAAAAAGGAAAGAAAGAAAGAAAGAAAAAACATTTTCTATTGACAATAAGTAACAACAATTCAAAGAATTAACAAAAAAGAAAATAAATAATGAAAATTCGGAAAAGGTTTTAAATATATAAAATAAAATAAAATAATTAAAACAAAGAAAGAAGTTTTTTTTTTTTTTTTTTTAAGGGGAAAAATACGTCGTCGTCGTCGTCGTCGTCTCTGACTAAACTAAACTGGAAGCCGCAACAACATCTACAAAAAGATGTTATATGTTCTGCTGTAGTTGTCTCGGTGTTAGATTATTCCGGCACTCATTAGACTTCGCTAATTACTTCTGCTTTAATGAATAAGCTCTGATGAACCACTTTTTGTTAATTAAAGGGAGCCCGGGACAAAACGGGTGAATAGGGGATGGAGGGAAGGAAAGGGAAGAAGAAGGGTTGATGAAAGAAGAGAGAGAGAGGAGGGGGGAAAGAGAAAGAGAGGAAACCTTGTTAAAATTCCCTGAATTTGAAAAAGAGAAAGTGAAAAAAAAAAAAAAAAAGATAGAAAAAAGGAAATATAAAGAGAGAGAGAGAGAAAGAGAGAGAGAGAGAGAGAGAGAGAGAGAGAGAGAGAGAGAGAGAGAGAGATGGGTGTAAGAAAATAATTGGGTTTGTTCAATAGAATAGGCAAATAACCAAGTCTGACGTTAAAGGCTCACATATCAAAGTCATTTTTACCTTTTTTTCTACTGTTTTGTTTTATTTTTAATTATTAATGATATTTTTCGTTATTTCCCTTCACCCCCCTCCCCTTCTCCTCCCTACATATTAATTATAAATAATAATAATAATAATCAAAATCAATTATTTCTTATAGGTTATTATTAATATTAAAAATAAATAAAAATGAAATGAAATGAAAAAAGAAAAATGGCCGCCGAAGGGATGATGATGATGATGCAATATAAATTTATTCATTTTTTTTTTAATATTCCAAAAAAGTTATTTAATACGAGATTTCATGCTTTTGTCAGCAAAATCCTTTTTTTTTTTCTTTTTCTTTTTTGCCGCCATTACAAAAATTTTCAAAAAAATGTTATCCGGTTGTAATAGTGGCAATAATAAAAAGTTTTCTTCCAATATGGTTTATTAGATTCTTAATAAACGATTCGAATAAAATAAATTTTTTTTCATGTTAAAAATTTGTTGTAGGAAGTAATAAGAAGATGGAGGGAAGGGAGGGGGGTGCTAAAGGAAGAGGTTGAGGGTATACGTGGGAGGGAGAGAGAGAGAGATAGGAGGAAAAAAAAAGGAACGGCGGCGAAGCATTTTGAATATTTTATTCAGGCTGTTCTCATTATAAATAAATTTTTAGGAAACCATTTTGTAACCCAATACAACATTTTTCTCTCTAATTAACAAGTGGGCTTTGAGATCAGGGAAGAAGAAGAAAAAGAAACTCTCACTCACATCCCCCCCCCCTTCCCCCCTCCTCTACCCTCCTACCAAAACTACATCCCCTTTTTTCTCTCTTCTTTTCCTTCTTCTTTGGCAACTCTCACTCTTTTCTACTTCTTTTACTCCCCCAACACCACCATCATCATCATCATCATCATCTGCATCATCTTTTTCACGAGCCTTGTTTTACTATTTTCTTTTTTATTATTATCATTATCATTATTATTATTTCTGTCATGATTCTTTTAATTTTTTTCCTTTTATTCTTTTTTTCCTCCCTTCCTTAAATAATAATAATTATTATCATTATGTTTTAAATTAAAAGAAAATTTTTTTTTTTCTTGTACCTTTTTAAACATTTTTTCAAAAGATAATTAAAAAAATATATATATATTGGAAAAAATAAATGAAAATTTATAGATTTTATTTTTTTTTTTCGGGGGGTGGGGGTGTGGGAGGAAAGGGTGGAGGGAAGATGTTGAGGTAGAAAAGAAAAGAAAAGAGAGAGAGGAGGAGGAAGTTAATCACGGCCGCCATTTTTATTTCTTGTTAAAATTAAATTTTATTTTTTTTTTTTATAAATTATATAAACAACCCCTAACATTACCTTTTTTATAAAATGATAGGGATTTTTTTTTTCCTGTTTAAAATTGGGGAAAAACATTCGGTGCGTGTGCATGTGTGTGCGTGTGTGTGTGTGCGGGGAAGTGTATGATCAAATGTTTTTTTTTTTTTTTTCGAAATTATATTTAAAAAAGTGGAAAAATTGTAAAATTCATTTTTTTTTTTTTATTCCAATTGATTTATAATGGAAAGGGGTTGATTTTTTTTTTTTTTTCGTGTTCCCATATGAATATATATATGGATGCAGGGTTGCATTAACGGAATCAAACGTCATTTCCGTCAAACCGGATTGACTTTTTGTTGCATTTTTTATGCATTTAACCGTAGATAAAACGGTTTTGTTGTTGGTCAAATAGAAAATGTTTTTTTTTTTTTAAATTGAATTTTTTTAAAATTTTCCTTTTTCCGTTGACAATTATAAATATACGTTTCATTAGTGAGTGAAAATTTTCAAACCTTGGTTCTACTCTCCCCCGCCCTCCCCTCTCCCCCTCCGAAAAAAAAAAAACTTTTATTACGAACGATTACGAGAGATAAAACTTTTACTAACCGTTTTATAATATAATTATTTATAACTCATTTAAATTTATTAATCATAAGAAGCATAGTTACGATGATGATGATAATAATAATAATAATCATAAGAAACATGATTATAGTTTCAAATAATGATAATAATAATTTTCTCTCTCTCTCTCTCTCTTTTACATATGAATTTTTTTTCCTTTCATCACTTTCCTTTTTTTAAATTTCAAAAAGTTATTTTCCCTACTTTTTTTTTTTACTCAAAATACAAAAAAAACTTTTGACAGTTTCTATGGTATTATTAGGCGCGTTGTTAGGAGAGAAAGAGAGAGAGAGAGAGAGAGAAAGAGAGAAAGAGAGAAAACCCCGGAAACTAATTTCTCATCATTCACGAAAAGTTCCGTATTTAAGTCATTAAAAAATAAAAAGTTTCTCTCTCTCTCTCTCTCTCTCTCTCTCTCTCTCATATTCTTCCAGAAGTGAACCTTCATATTCCTTTTGCATTCAAACGATAATAACAATAATAATAATAATAATTATCATGAATGTTTTAAATGATATCTAATAATAATAATAATAATAAAAGAGATTTAAATAATTATATTAACAACAAAATTTATGATAATTATTTAAGGTCGATTTTTTTTTTAAACTGATGATAAAAAAAAAAAATTTCTTTTTATTATTATTATTATCTTGGCGGAAGGATAGAGAATAATAATAATAATTTTTTAAAAATGATAACCTTATCACAAAATGAATTCTCCTTTCATTCACCTTTAGAATTTTTACCATATAAGGTAAATAAATAAATTATGAGATGTGTGTGATGGATACAATTTTACGTTTTGTTATATATTTTGAGTGACGGGTTTTTTTTTTTTTTATTACAATTTTTTTGTTTAAACAAACCCTCGTCGTCGTCGGTTTTAAATAATTTGTTTTTTTGAATTTTCGAATTCCTTCATTCCGGAATTTTCCGTTACCCCCCCCCCCCGTCTGTGGTTCTCAAGAGACGACATGTTACTCAAACTTTTCTGTTTTGTTTTTTTTTTTTCAATGTGCCATAAATGATTCGTGAAATTTGAAAACATTACAAGATTTGTACAAGGGAATTTTTTCGCGCGTTTAAATGAATGGGTTGGGGGTAGGAGGAGAGGGGGAAGGAAGGGTTGTTGGGATGGGGGAAAGGGAGAGACCTAATAATGAAATATTAAAAAGAAAACAGGCATCAAACACATCGTTCTCATAACATTTTTATATAAACACAAAACAAGCATTTTAAAATAAAAGCAAAAAGGAATCTTTTCTCTCTCTCTCACTCTCTCTCCCTCTTCCTCTCTCTCTCTCTCTCTCTTTCCCTAGAGGACGGAGAGAAACTCATCAAGTAATTGACGAAGAACATTTACGCCTGGTTTCTCTTTTTTTTTTTTTTTTTTATATTTCTTTTTTCATATCGTTATCTCTCTTCCTCTCTCTCACTCACTCACTCACTCTATATATGCATTCATGTTGAGTTCGTATTTGAAAATGTTTCCGTTAAAAAAATGTTTTTTTTTTTTTGAAAAAATTACCAAATTCCATGGTTCATTTATTTAGAATCCGGAAAAATTAAATTTAACGTTTGAAAAAATATTTTCAGACACTTTTGATGGTCCAACATCCATTTCCGTAACCCGCGAACAAAAAAAAAAAAAAAAAACATTCACACAATTTTCATTTTCTCTCCCTCTCTCTCTATTTTTTGTATATTATTTGAATGAATTAAGTGAACCTTGAAAAATTGGTTTAAATTTTAAATAAAAAAAAAAAAAAAAATTATAATAAATCGAGTAGAATAAAAATATTATTGTTTTATTACGTCACAAAAAAAAAATTTTCTTTTATTTTATTTTTTTATTTTTTCAATTTTAGAAAAAATGGTAAACCATTTTAACACTTTTAACCCTTTTTTTTATTTATTTTATTTTATTTATTAATTGTTATTAATTTAATTTTATTTTATAAAACAATAATATTTAATAATAAAAAAAATATTAATAAAAACAAATTAAAATTATTGTTATTGAAAATGTAATAATAATAAAAAATAATTAACTTACCTTGTGTAAGACGTTTCACTAACTCTCCATAGAGTAAGAAAACATTTTTTGTTTACGTCGTCGTCGTGGTTGTCGTCATCGTAGTCGCGCCATTATTTATTATTGTTTTTGTTTTTACAATTTTTGTCGCACACTTTTAAATTACGTCGCACAAATATTAAAAACAAAAAAAAGTTTTCACGTGAATTTTAAAATATAAAAAAAAAAAATTTATCTATTATTATTATTATTATTATTATATTTCTGTTGACTGTTTTGAATCTGGATTAAAAACGTTATAAAGAATTTAAATTTATTTTCATAACTTTTTTTTTTTCTTTTTTGGATTAGATATAACTATAATAATATATACAATAAAAATAAAAAATAAAAAAAAAAGTATAAATATATAAAAAATAGGAGCCGCCGCCATTGTGGTTTTTGTTTGTTACCACTAAACTTTTCTTTTAAAAAGATTAGTTTTTTTTTTTTGTTTTTGTTTTTCATCATCTCGTTCATCTTCTATCTTTGTTCGATTCGTATAAGTTGCCTGTTTTTTTTTTTTTTTCATTAATTTTAACTTTATTTAACAAATCGATAATATTTATATAAATAACGTTATTAAAATAATAATAAAAAAAAATTTTATCACATTTGAAATCTTCAATTTTTTTTTTTTTTTTTTAAACAAAATCAATTATCGAACGATTTTTTTTTAAAAAAAAGGGTTCGAAATAATAATAATAATAACAATTTGTATTATTTCTGTTTTTTTTTTGCGTGGGTTTTTTTTTTTTTTACTTATAATTATTTTAATTTCAATATAATTGCGTGCAAATAATTCTTCTTCTACTACAGCAACGTTCCCAGCAGTAATTATCTTCCTATTTATTATTATTATCATTATTCTTTATTTTGACCGAGAATTTATATTGATAATTATAATAAACAATAGGGAGGGGAGGGAGAGGGGAGAAAGAGGGAGGAAAATTGTGATTTAATCGTAGAAAATCTTAAAAATTTTTTTAAAATTAATTTTTTATACTCCGCCTCTAATACAATTTCACGTCATTTTTTGTCCTGCCTTCTCTTTTCCCTCCCTCTCCCTCTCCTTTTTCAGGTTTATGGATTGTTGATGTTGGGGAGGAGTAAGTAGGAGTAGTGGTGGAATAGTTTTTTCAATAAATTTGATTTTATTATTGAACTCTCTCGCCTGCCTGGTCGAGAAAATATTTAAGGGTTGCCTCGGGGTGAAATATCGTGAGCGATTACTCTTGAATATTTTTTTCATGTAATTGAAGGCAATCATGTCGGCTGGCCCCAAAAGGTCACCCTTATTCTTCTCTTCTCCCTTGTATTATTTTCCTTTATCGACTTCACCTTTTTATATGGCAACCTACTATGTAATTTGAAAATTTTGAATTTATACGTTCCAATCACGCTAATTCCTTTGGTCTTAGGGAAAAAGGTTTCAGCTACCACCACCACCACCATCGAATGAATCTATTTCGCCTGGAATTAACAAAAATTTTTTTTTATCGATCTTTTCATTTTTTTGACCAAAAAAACAACAAATATTTTAATCAATCTTTTTGTTTTTTGCATAAATAAAAGTGAGAAAAGTAAGAAAAACCTTTTTTTTTTTTTTTTATTGAATTTTTAAAAGGTGGAAAATTTCATTTTTATCCACTCATGAGTCTCTCGTTGATCGTTGAAAAATTTAAAAAAAAAAAAAATAAACATGAAGATGGTGGATGTAGAAAAAGATAAACCAATTGAACTTGTTCGAAAAAAAAAAAAAAAACGTGGTTCTCTTTTGAAAACCTTTTTTTTCTTTCTTTTTCTTACTACAAAAAAAAAAAGAAAATTGTTTATCCCCGCGTTTAAAAAAAAAAAAAAGTGCCTTTATTTAAGCAAAAAAAAAAAAAAAAAAAACTTCTTTTCAGGAACATTTCCCAAGAGGTGAACCTTCTCCCCATATTTTCAAAGAAAGAAAAAAAAAATGGTGGTTATTTACCTGAAAAAAAAAAAAAAAAAAAGTTGTTAAACTTGTTTGAATATATGTATTGAAATCTTCTTCTACAACTTCCTCCTCTTCTCACATCCTCTTCGCCATTTTTCTTTTTCGCGGAAAGGAACAAAAAAGAAAATTCTTTTTATCATTTTAGATATTTAGAGTTTTCTAATGGTTGAACAATAAAAAGAATCATTGCCGCCATCATTTCTTTTTTTCAAGTTTAAAAAATATCGAATAATATCATTTTATTATGGGAAACGAAGAGGAAAATCAAAACTTTTTCTCACACAACCTGAAATTTTCAATAAAAATTATTATTATTATTATTATTAATTAATTAATAACATTTGAAAAATAAATGAAAACTTATGAGAAAACGTTAAAAAAAGGAAAATTTTTTCTTGTACTAGGTCGATACATCATCGTGTAAAAGGTTTAAAAAAAAATTCTCATTTTAAAATGACAATTTGAAAATTAGGATTGAAAGAGTGAGAGAGAGAAATGTTAAAAAGAAAAAGATAGAAGGAAAAAGGAAGGAAGGAAGGATGGAAGGATGGATGGAAAAGGGTAAGATGTAAATGTTCATTAAGCTAATTGAACATTAGGTGAAATGAAGAGAAGGGAAGAGATGAAAACGAACGAAAGAGAAAAATAAAGGTGAAAAAGGAAAAAAAAAAAAAGGAAAAAAAACAATGAGAGAGAGAGAGAGAGATAGACGCCATTTAGTGACGAGGTGAAACTTGATTAATCACGAGTCCTCAAAAAACAAACAAAAGTAAAAATGTTTTTACCGGTATTAGAAGAATCTAAATTAATTACAACTATTTTTTTTTTTCTTTTTTTCTTTTTTTTTTGTGTAAACTTTTTATCCGCTCTAATGAAATTGAAGCAATTAGAAGAACCCGGAACGAAAAAGAGGAAAAAATAAAAAGAGAGAGAGAAAGAGAGAGTGAGAGAGAAAAAGGAACCGTCGTCGTCGTTGTAAAAAGTCAATGGACAGAAACTCTCGACCTTTCATCCAGTTCCTTTTTTTTTTTTTTTTTTTTTTTTTTTTTTTTAGGAGCGACAACAACCAAAAATATAAAAAAAATTTTTTTTTTTTTTTTACAAAACAACCGACAAACAAAAATAAAAAATTGAAATTAAACAACAACTCAAAGTTTTTTTTATTTAAATGTTTATTTTTTGAAAAAAGAAAAGAAAAACATTATTAATAATGATTATTAACTTTTTTTATATTCGTAACCGTTTCATCTTCAATCTCTCTTATTTTTATATAAAAAAAAAAAGGAAAATGGCTGTCGTTTGTTTATGTTTTTTTAAATTTCAATTCATCAAAGTTACGGGAAAGAAACGTTATATTAAAAAAAACTAATAATATCTCGAATAATCTCGAATTTATAATTTAATTACAAATTTTTATACCCTTTCCCCCTCCCTCTCCTCCTCCTCCTCCTCTCTACACACACACACCCCCCCCTTAACTCTCTTTCTCCCAAGGGCTTTCTCAAAAACCGAAATTAAAAAAAAAAAATTATAAAAATTTTCTACCATTTCCTTTTTGTTGGGTGTGTGTTTGTGCGCGTTCACGCGTATTTTCTCAACGATATTTGCGTGAGATAATAAATAATCAAGGTGCCCTTAAATAAAAAAAAATTGATAAGAAAAACATAACAACAAATTTACGACGACGCCGATCGAAAAAAAAAAAAATCGAAAATTAAAATAATAATAATAATAATAATAATAATAATAATAATAATAATAATAATAATAATAATAATAATAAATAAAAACGCGTGTAAGAAAATAACCGGAAATTTGGAAAAATTATAATTTTTCTTATATGTTTCATTGAAAATTTGATGAAAATTTTAAAAAAAAAAAAAAAAAAAAGAAAAATTTACATAATTAAAGACAAGAAATAAGAGATGGAAACACACTCAGGAATAAGCTTTGTTAATTAAAAAAAAACGAAAAACAAAAAAAAGAGAAAATGAAGAATAAGAAGAGAGAAAATGACGTGGCATTAGACAAAACAAAAAAAAAGATTTTTTATTTTTTTAATAATATTCGACGCATGTTAAAAAAATAAGAAGAGGAAAAACGATAAAGAAGATAAGAACAAACGCAGGTAATTAAAAGTGTGGAGAGTGAACTTGAATAATTGGCGGCAAAGTTAAGGGTAAGTCCTTTTAATTGGATAACATTATAATTATCATTTAAATTGCGGCTCATTAGTGAGTTGTTACCAAAAGCGAAAAAGATGGAAACAACAACAACAAAAATAAGAACAACAAAAAAAAAAAAAGAGAAAGAGAAAGATATATACACACAAGAAAGAATCGTCTTTGTTAACCTAATTAGTTACGTTTTCGAATTTCATTTCATTTCAGGTATAGAGAAAAACACAAAAACAAAACAAACAAAAACAAATTTTTTGTTTTAAACATAAATAATAATAATAATAATAATAATAATAATAATAATAATAATAATAATAATAATAATAATTTTTTTTTTTATATTTAAAATGAAACAAAATGAAAAAATTTAAATAAAAAAAATGTTTTTTTTTGTTTTTTTTTAGTTTAAACGTGGAATTAGATTCATAATTTTTATTTTTTTAATCATTATTTAAAAAGAAATTTTAATAATAATAATAATTATTATTATTATCATTATAAAAAGTTAAATTTTTAAGCTAACGAAACTCTAACAAAAAAAAAAAGGAAAAAAGGGGAAAAAAGGTTGTGAAAAGTTGTTTCTTGCTGAGAAAGGAGGAATAAAAAAGAGGTTCAAATAAGAAAAAGGTAGAAGAAATCCTTCATTGTGAACAAAACTTGAGTTAATTACAAGATGGTTGTACAAGCTATCCAATTAATTAATTTTATATTAGTTGGCTCGCTAATAATGAAATTAATTAAAACTCTTTAACTGTCAGCAACAGCTTCAAACAGTTTGACTTTTTTTTTTTTTTTAAGGAAGGTGGGGAAATAACGGGAGGAGGGAAAAAGAAAAAGGAAAAAGAAAAAGGAAAAAGAAAAGGAAAAAATTTTCTTTTTCGGTCTCGGATATTCTTTTTTTCATTAAAAATATAAATACGCAATGATATAAACGATAATATAAATGAGGTGGGGGAAAATATAATCATAGAGAATGAAAACAAACCATAGATGTTAAATTTAACGAATGGTGGAAGGGGAGAAAAAAAATACACACGCGCGTAACACATACAATGAATAATTTTTAATATACTCTATGACGAAATAAAAGAAAACAAAACAAAAAACAAAATGGCGTCCGCGCATTTAATAAACTTTCTTTTTTTTGTTAATTACCCTTTTTTTTTTTTACCGTTCCCTCCTCGTATTTTTCTTCCCGTTTTTTAATTTTTAAAAAAAAAAAAAAAAAGAGAAAAACAATTTTAGATATTATTAATAAATTAATATAAGCATGTAAATTTATTAATAATATTATAATAAATAAATTTGATATTAAAAGAAAAAGGTTTAAGGCAAGCATAATGGGAAAAGTTCAAAAAAGAGAAAGAAAGAAAGAAAAAAGAAAAATAAAAAGAGAATCAGGTCGAAAGAGAGAGAGAGAGAAAACGGGAGAATTCGGAGCATACAAGGGATACTTGAGGAGGAAGGAGGGTAAAGGAAGGTTAAAGAAGGGAGGAAGGGAGGAAAGGAAAGGAAGAGAAGGATGGAAAGGGAAGTTGAAAAACGAATCGAAGAACGGTATGGGATCCGAGTGCCTGCGCCCCGAAGAGGCTAATTAATTAAAGGCTCCTCAACCCCCTGCCCTTAGGGGTCCCAACGAGTCAAAGTTCCGCGGTTAATTAGAGCTGGGAGAACACAAACACAAGTTTTATGTACCTTAACTCGGGTCTGTCTGTTTAAAACTAATTAAGAGGTAAATCGACCCGCTGTTAGCAGGGCTGCCACCCTCCAAACTTTATATAAAAATAAATAAACGTAATGACGGAAATAATTTCTTTTTTTTTTTTGATAATCTTTCGCTTTCTCATTAAGATTTAAATTTTTTTTTTAAAAAAAAAACTTTTATTAACTTTTTTTTTTTTTTTTATTAAAAACAAGTTTAAACCATGACTAAGGTTTTTTTAACCCTCCTACCACTTCCCACCCCCCGCTAAAAAGAAAAAAAAATAAATAAATAAATAGAAAAAAATTTTTTTTTTTTTGTAACAAATTTTTCTTTTAAAAAACAAACACGTGAAATTTAAAATTAATGATAAATGAAAAACATTTTGTTTTTTTTTTTTAAACTCTAGAGTTGCAATAATAATAATAATAATAATAATAATTATCATTATTTAAGGACGAAAACGTGTTCTGCTCGTGTGCAGCCGAAAACGACTTTCAAAGCTTGTTTTCACTCGTCATGCTAATTAAATACAATGTTTTTAAAAGGTCATCACAGATGAAATAAGGTATGTGATGATGGCTATGGTGGTGGTGGTGATGGTAGTGGTGGTAGGGACGATGGTCTACTTTGCCAAAATTCATGATTTCCTACAACAACAACAACAACAACAAGTTTTTTTTTTCTTCGAGTGAACTCGATATAAACGAAAAATTTTAACAAAAAAAAAAAAAACAAAAAACTTAAGTAAATTAAAGCAATATTATTATTATTATTATTATCGATGCATTTATATTTATTAAAAGCAGACGAATTTTTTTTTTATTTTGGCGGGTTTTTTAAATCGATTTTAACGTTAAAAGTTTTTTTTTTTATAACTGAAAAAAAAAAAAAACAAACGAAAAGCAATAACGTTAATGAATATCTAAACATTTTAATAGATGGAATCCTTTTGCAAATATACTTTTTCCTTTTTTCCTTTTTTTCCTTTTCCTCTCTCTCTCTCTTTCTTTTTTTTTTTTTTTAAATATTTTATTAACATTTTCTTCTTAATTGCAAACGTTCGTTTTTTTACTTACCGGAGGGTTTTTTTTTTTTTTTTTTTTTAATTTAAATTAAACGTATAATAAATGAAAATCGATCGATCGATCGATTGATCGATTTTTTAATTAATAAAAAAAATTTTATTCGTTTAATTTTTTTTCTCCACTTCGTCAATTTCTTCAATTTTTTTTTTACAATAAATAAATAAATAAATAAAAAAACCAAAAAACCCGGAAGAAACAAATATTTAAAAAAAAAGAAAATTTGCAAACCTATCACAAAACCTAAAATTAATAATGAGAAAAAGGAACAAAAAAAAAAAAAAAAAAAAAAAAAGAAAATATTTGTTTTGAATTTTCCTTGCAAGCAATAAAATTTTTTTTTATTTATACATACATACATGTATATATAAATAAACATGTTTGGAAAACAAAACAAAAAAAAAAAAAACAAAAACGGAAAAAAAAGGGGAAAGAAATGATTGAAAATGAATAAGGACGAAAGGAGGGGGAGGGAAGGGGATGGGTGGTAGGATATTAATAGGAAAGGGAAATAAAAAAAAAAAAAACGTGGACTGAGAATAGAACCTTTTAAGCCTTTTTAAACGCAAATAATAATGATAATAATAATGAATTATTTTAAGTATCGGGGAAAGGAAAAAAAGGAAAAAAAATCCGAGGGAAAATTATTATTATTATTATTATCGAGTTACACAAATTATATTAACAATCAATCAATTCGTATACGAATAGCAAATAAATTGATTTTTTTAAATTAATAAAATAGGGAAGGGAAGGAAGAGGAAGGAAGGGGAAGGAAGGAAGTAAAATGGACGAAAGACAAAGGAAATAATAATAATAATAATAATAAATGTATACATCATCCGATAGAAAATTTATCATCGTCGTCGTTTAAAACCATCAAAAAAAAAAAAAAAGAAAAAAGAAAAAGAAATCGAAGGAAAACGTTTTGTTGGCCGGTTAATCGTGGCAAAGGATTTTCTTTTTCCCTCTAAGCCATCAGCCTGATTAGTTTGTCCCTTTTCGTAGTCGTCGTCGTCGTCGTCGCCGATTCCGCCTTTTTCACCACCCCCGCCACCACCACCATCACCACCGCCACCCTTTTCGACACCGTACATTTTCAACCATCAATTTTTTTCGTCGTCCCTTTCTTCCTTCCTTCCTTCCTTTCCTTTCCCCCCCGTTCTCATTTTCTAACAACCCATTTTCCTACTTATTCTAAAATTCTGCTGCTCCCGCCGCCACCACCACCACTCCCGCCATCGCTTCCGTTTCCGTTCCCTCCTTTTATTTTCCACCCGCATTAGGTAATGTATAAAACACTTAGTTTAATCATTCATTCATTCATTCATTCATTCATTCACTCGTTTCTTTTATAAATTAATTGTTTTTTTTTTTTTTAATCAAACTCGGACATCATCGTCATCATCATCATTATTATTATTATTATTAATTAGGTTTACTTACCTTTTTTGTTTTGTTTTATAAAAATCCAAAAATCCTAAATAAAAAATAAATAAACGTGTATTAATTTTTTTTTTGTTTTTTGTTTTGTTTCAATATTATTATTATTTATTTAAAAAATAAGTTTAACATAAAACGTTTCGATTTTATTTTATTTTATTTATTTATTTTTTATACATGAAAAAATTTACAATTTACTTTTTTTTTTTTATACAATTTTATTATTAGATTTTCATTCGAAAAAAAAAAAAAAATTCGTTTTTTACATACTTCTATGTATATGCATATATATATAATTTAAAAATGGCGCGTTAGTGTTTTGTTATGTTTTCTTTTTTTTTTTTTTTGGGTAAGTTCGTTATACAATTTTCCTCTTTTCTCTCTTTCTTTCTTTCTCTCTCTCTCTTTCTCTCATTGTGTGTTTGTGTGTGATCGTTTGGGGGTACGTATTGTGTGATTTTTATAGAAAACGTTTTGGGTTCTCATTATTATTATTATTATTATTATTACGGGCCTTAAATGTAAATATTTAAAAACCTTCTAGAACTTTATAGAAAAGGAAAAGATTACGGGACAATAATACGAAGAGGGGAGGGGGTTAGGGAACGACAAAAAAAATTTTATGTTTAGAGAGAACCCTTTTGATCATTTTACAAAAAAAAAAAAATTTAAAGCTTGCTGCAAGGGGAGAGTGGGTGGTTGGGGGCAGGGGGTGGGGGAGTGCGCGTGTGTGCGTGTGCGCGTGTGTCACGTATATGCATATACAATTTAATAATAACCTCATCCGTTTGAGATTTGAGTGTTAGTGTCAATGGGATTTTTTTCTTAGTCGACCTAATGAAATTTTTTTTTTTTGTTTTTATTGTATATTCAAAACATTTCGTCGAATAAAATAATAATAATAATAATAATAATGTCTTTCCGGGAGATCATCAGGTTCACGTTTCAATAAAAAAAAAAAAAAAAAAAAATTTAAATAAACAAGAGAGTTGTACTTTTAAAACCACTTTTCCAGCGTTTTTCATTTCTTTTCTTTTCTTTTATCTTTTCAAGGTCAATTAAAACCTTCGAACCCATTTTCCAGGAAAATCCGAAGTAAATTACTCCGCGAATAGTCCCCTTTTTCTTCTTTTTCTTTTTTCCCCTCCTTCTCCTCCTCCTTCTTCTTCTTATTTTTTCTTGTAAATTTAAAAAAGATTGGAAAAAAAAAACTTTCACGTTTGAAAAGGATTATGAGCACGAAGGTCAATTTTTTTAAATAAATAACCGTTTTCAGTCATTTTCCTGAATAAAAATGGAAAGAAAGAAAAAAAAAAGAAAGAAAAAAACCAACAACAACAACAACAAAGAGAAAAAAAAAAAAAAACTTTTTTTTTTTTTTTTTTATAAATATACAATCACAGAAAGCTTGAATATTTTGGCTACAACCGGAGCAAACAACAACCGATTGTTCCCGCGGGATGCCCGACTCGCGCGCGCATGTGTGTGTGTGTGTGTATTTACGTGTTTTTGTTTGTTTGTTTGTCTGTATGTGTGTGAGCGTGTGAGCGTGTGTCAGAATGTGTGTTTGTATGTGTTTGTGTTTGTTTGTTTGTGTGTGTGTGTGAGAGCGTGTAAACGACTCGTTTAACGCCAGAATTCCTCGGCCGGGTCATTGCACATATTATCTCAATCTCTACTTCTTCTGGGTCTCCCGACTTTGCCCTTTCGAACCGTCGTCGCTCCGCCCGCGCCCGGCACTCCCGTACTTTTGAGCAATTTGTGCCAGTCCTGTTCGCAGACCAAGCTTCCGGCCAAGAGGTAATACCGATCCCCTTGTACCAACTGCGTACCACATTTCGAACATACGAAGCACTTGAGGTGAAAAACGTGATGACTTTGCGGATGAGGACCCGGCGCTCCGGCTCCCGCTCTCATAACGAATTCGTTTGGCGGAATCGTTTGTCCGCAAGCTGAACACGCTCCGGTATTACCGAACAATCTGGAACAAACAAAAAATATACGCATAAATAAAAAAAAAATTTTTTCGTGGGTGGCATACGATCAAACATTAACCATCGTAACCGAGAAATCGAACGAAGAAACGACGACTACGACAAATCGCGAAAAGGTATAATGGAGAAAGAAGGAATTTTCAAAATGTTTACGACACCGATTGGAATTTCAAAAAAAACGGTCAAAGAACTAGTAAACCATCTTGGAACGAATAAAAAAAAAAAAAAAAATTTTTTTTTAATTCTTATAAATGAAAAAGGAGAAAAACGATCTTCTTCATCTTATTATTATTATTCTCCTACCACCACCACCACCACCATCACTTCCTTTCCTTTTTTTCTTCCCCATTCCCCTCTCCCTTCGAAAGTCTCCCCATGGGAAATCTTTATTTAAGCGATTTCTCTATCAGAGTTTGGGTTAATTTCTAATTTAATGGTTGAGGGACAAATTGCAGATAAATATTTTATGGCCGTGTGATCCTTTCAATCTTAACTCATATTATAATAATTTCTTCTTATTCTTCACTTTGTAATAATAATAATAATAATGATAATTTTTTTTTTCAATCTTTCTATCTTTCCTTTTTCTAATATAATAATCTATCTTTCTTTCCCCTCCCCCCTTTTCTTTCCTTTTCTTTTCATATTTTTAAACCTTTAATTCTTATATAAAAAAAAGAAAAACGTCGTAAATACATTAAAAAAAAAAAAAAAAAAAAAAAAAACAAACTGGAAACAGAAAAATATAATAAATTCAAATATAAAAAAAAAATTTTTATTTTTTCTGAAATTAAAACCTGTAAATTTATGTTAATTAAGAAAAACCGTCCATGATTTTTTTTTTTGTCTCTTTTCCTTTTTTTCTTTTTTTTTTATTTTCTGGGGAGGAGGGAAAGAAAATCCAGGAAGATACAAAAAAAAAAAAAAAAAAAAAAGATAACGAAAACCGACGAAAAGTACAAAAAAAATTAAATAAAATAAAAATAAAATAAAATAATAAATAATGATGATGATGATGATGATGATGATGATGATGAAACAAGGATATTTTTTTTTTTTGTACGGACAAGGATTGAATAAATAATTAAACGAACAACAAGGAAATGATCAAACGAATTCGAGACGACCTTCAAAACGTTTAAAAGATTCATAGCAATTACGTAATAAATACTATAAAAAAAATATATATATATATATATATATATTTATATTTATACGTATATTTAAAAAAAACACGTAATAATTTCAGTTTTGTTTTTTATTTTATTTTATTTTATTGTATCATATTCTAAACTTTATTAAAAGAAAAGAAACGAAAAACCTACGCCCGCGTTCGTCGTTAACTAATTACAAAAACAAAAAGAAAACAAAGACAAAAAGGAAAAGAAAAGAAAAAAATGGAAAAAAAAATGTTTTTCTAATTAAAAACAAAACAAAAACAAAGCAGAAGACAAAAAATACAAAAAACGCGCGTACATGCGTGCCTCATGTGAAGTGGAAATAGACAGCGCAGTGAAGTTTTTTTCAAACACGCTACGAAAAAAAATGCCGGGTTTCAAAACTTTTTTCGCCGCCAAATATAATAAATCTCGATTAAAATTTTTTTTTTTTTTTTTTTTTTTCATTTACGAAAACACGCCATTTTCTCTAATTAACGACTCTCGGTCGATAATAATAATAATAAAAGAATGATGATGATGATGATGATGACGGAAATAAGGGAATAAAGTGAGTGAGAGAGAAAGAGAGAGAGAGAGTAAAAGAGAAATTTTGCACCCTCGCACTTACTATATCCCTAAACTTTTAAATTTCGCGCCTCGTACCGGAAACAAAACTAAAAACTAAAAAAAAAATCGATTTACTTATTTGTTCTCTCCAACGTCCATCTATCCGTCCGCCATTTTGTTTTCAAAAAAAATTTTTTTTTTCTATTTTACTTACTCGCTCATCATTAACTAACATACGACGCATAAATAATAATAAAATGATGGCGGCGCGAAATTTTCTCAAAATTATTATTATTAATATCACCATCGTCGTCAACGTCATCGTCATCGTCATTGTTGTTGTTGTTTATTATTATTATTATTATTGTTTTTAAAAAACGAATAAATCAAAAACGAGTTAGTTTTGTCGTTTTATATTAAAATTACCGTTACAAGTGTATTTCTCTCTTTCTCTCTCTATATATATATAAAAGTTGGCCAATTAAAAATGAAAATGTTGCAATCGATCCGCCATTTTATTATCATCATTATTATTATTATTGTTAATTTTTTTTTTTAGCTTTAGGAAAAAGGAATTCCATTACGATTTGTTACGCTGTTATTCGTATTTCGATGCATTACACAGTTTTTTTTTCATTTATATTTAACATTCACGTGATTCGAGTTGAGTCTTTTTTTGATCTTACGTAAGGACCCCCAAAATGTTTTGTTTACAAAAAAAAAGTTGAAATTAATTAATTAATTTGATTTAAAAGTAGTTATTGAACTCTGATATTTAAATAATGTTATACTTTTGACCTTCTTTTTTATAAAAGTAAAATAAAAATAAACAGTTTTCTTTTTTTTTTTGGAAAATTTAAATTTTAAAAATGGCCGACAGAGAGGTAAAAAAAAATCAGGTATGCGAATGATTTGAAAAAATTTTTAGGTTTCATGTGTCAAAACCCCGTAATCGAGCTCGTTCTGAGGTTTAAGATTATGCGTTTATAAACACACGCACGTGGAACTAGCGATCGTGGCAGGTTTTTTTTGCGCGGTCGTTTATTTTAAAAAATTATTTATTATTTGACTTACCTGGCATAGTCGGTTTTGCAGAGTATCATTCCCGCTTTCGTGAAACACGACGAACCTATATCCGCTAGCATGGCATGACAGCACGAACACTTTAAACACCCGTTATGCCAATATCTGTCCAACGCGTGCAATAAAAACCTTTCGACTATTTTCCCTCCGCACCCGCCGCATATTTTCAAACCGCTTCCGCAACTGTTATTATTATTATTATTATTATTGTTATTATTATTACTATTGTTGTTATTGTTATTACTGCTACTGTTGTTGTTGCTATTGCTGCCGCCGTTGTTGTTATTATTATTATTATTGTTGTTACTACTGTTATTATTATTATTATTATTGCTGTTGCTTAAATGATGATGATGCTGATGAAGTCCGCCAAAGGGTGATCCATGGTGATGAGAATGATGATGATCGTGATGCGGTCCCCCGCCGCCCATGAGATGACCATTGCTCATGGGCACATGATGATAGTTGTCCGGCGGGGGAGAGTGCGGAGACGGAAGCTCCGTGTATGGATGGTAGTGGGGATTCATAGCATGCAACGCACCGGTTGCCAGCTTGGCGGCGATATGAGTTAACTAAAAATAAAAAAAAATAAAAAATTTCATTTTAATCAAATGCACATGGAGAAAAAGAAAAAACTTTTTTTTTGTTTTTGGTAAAGTTTAAAATTAAAAGAACAGAAATTTAAAGACACATTCTCTCTCTCTCTCTCCCCTCCTTTCTTTTTCTCTCTCTCTTTTTTTGTTGTTGTATCTTGAAATGTGAGCGAGGGCAGGTTTTAATAATTGATTCACAAAGGTCAAAGACCTAATTAATGAGTTTGTCCATTTCGAACCTAACTTTAGCCATTTTTATTTTTATTCTTATTTATTTATTTCGACGTAAAATGTTGTTGTTGTTGTTGTAATAATATCGATTACAATTTATTGCCTTTTTTTTTGTTTTGTACGATTCAAAAACAAAAAAAAAAATCCCTACAAACGAAAGAAACAAAAATCCCTACAAACGAAAAAAAAAAAAAATACCTACAAACGAAGGGAAAAAAAATTTTCAAATTTGATCCAAAATTCCTTTTTAAAAGAAGCGTAATAACTACTTTCCTCCCCCCCTCCAGCCCTCGGTACCATGTAACGTACCTGAATTAATTTCCCCCCACTTTCAAATCGTAAATCGACTTTATTAAAGTGTAAAAATAAGTAAATAATGCCAAATCATGACGGATACGCAAAAAAAAAAAAAAGGCGACGACAAAATTGTGTTGAAAATAATAATAATAATAATTTCCAACAAGTAATTATTCCGTTTAAATTTATAAGTGATGAAACTTTCATCATAAACGGTCGGTCGGTCATCATCATCATTTTATCCGCCATTTTGTTTTTCCTTCTTTCTTTCTACATTTTAATCATATTTGTTAATAATGAAAGTATAATAAAAATTACGCATTTTAAATTAAATATTTAAAAAAAGAAGGAAAAAAAGGAAGGGGGGGAGGGAGGGAAATTAAATGATTTATTTTCAGGTACTCGTGACATTATCTCTAGATGACCATCATGAAAAACTTTTAAAAAAAAAAAAAATTCAGATTAACAACAACAACAAAGAAGAAGAAGAAGAAGAAAACAATGTAACAAGAAGAAATAGTTGGCCGATCCGTATAAGAAGAGTTCCACAGGTTTAAGATTAGGTTCATCAATTATCGTTTTGTTTTTTTTTTTTTTAGAAACAATCTTGGAATTCAGGTACGAAACGCTTTGTAAAAAAAAATTTAATAATAATTTTAACCGTAAGCTAGTTTGGGTCTTGTTAGAATTCTTTTTTCTGGCATCACGAAACTACTCAAATTGCAGGGTTTGAGGTCCAGTCCAAAACCAACGTGAATGATTTAATCAGTGCTCGTGTTCTTTTTTTTTCTCTCTTCTGCTTCCATCTTTGAATCCTCTCCTTCTCTCACGGATATTTTTTTTCTTCCTTCCAGGTACAAAATATAAAGAAGAAGGAGAAGAAACAAAAGCTTTTCGATTTTTTTTCTTCTTTTTATTTTTTTCCTTTCCTTGAAATTGTTTTGCCATTTTCACTCACTCGCGACACTCTCTTAATAATTGTTTGTTTTTTTTTTTTTTTAAATTAGTACGAGGACATTTTCTCTCTCTCTCTCTCTTTTTAAATTCTACCTGATACCTGGCGGTCATCGTAGTCGTTTTACGTAATTTCGAAGATATTTTTTTCTTTGAAAAAAATCCATCGTTATACTTATGTTATCATTTTCATTTTAATATACAAAAATTTAAATAAATTAAAAACCTTCATCCAAAAGAAATAATAATAATAATAATAATAATAATTTTTCCAAATGGATGAAGGGCGTCCCCTTCCCCCTCCTTCACCTCCCCCTACTACCACCACGTTCAAATTAACTTAGTCAGTTGTCTGTAAATGATTCCATTAATAAAATTAAAAATCTGTCACTGGCATTTGGCAACACTAGAAAACAAACTTTAAATTCATTTTTCCCCTATATATATTCACCTTATTTTTCAACGATTTTATTATTATTATCATCATCATCATTATTATTAATTTTTTAATTAAAAAAAATTATATATTATTAATAAATAATTATAATTATATTTTTTATAATCATCACGTTCGTGTTTGTATAATAATAATATTAAATTTTTTTTTTGCACGAGTTTTCGGGGCCTTATTTGTTTTGTTTTTTTTTTTTTTTTTTTCAATCGTTGAATGATGATAATAATAATAATAATAATAATAATAATAATAATAATAATAATAATAATAATAATGTTAATAAAATAATTTTTCTCCAGTTGAGTAAAAAAAAAATTGACTGTAAAGAAGAATGAAAATGTATATATAAAAAAAGGAGTAAAGATGAGGAAAATGAGAAGGAAAGAGAGAGAGAGAGAGGGGGGAGGGGGAAGAGAGAGAGAGAGAAAGAAAAAGAAAGAGTAAATGCAATCCACTACTACTGGAAAAAGTTGTGTTTGTTTAATTTTGTAATTAAGGTAATGCTTTCATGAGATTGATGTTTGCCTTGCTAATTAATGAAATATACGTTCGAGTTTGCTCATCCCGAAAGCTTTTTTGGCTTGCTCCCTAATTAGAGATTCCAGTCAAGTAATAATCGAGTGGCGCCGGGGTTGGTGAGAGGTGGGAGGGAGAGAGAGAGAGAGAGAGAGAGAGAGAAGGTTCTGGCAAATGGCGGATGGTTAATTGAAGGCCTCAACATTCTTTTATATAAATCGATACTTTTCTAAGGTAAAAAAAAAATAAAATAAAAGCCCTCTAAACTTTCATTTTAATGTCATTATCTATCATCATCATCATTATCATCATCATCATCATCATCAGCGTAATCGTCGTACTCGTCATCATCGTCCTCGTCATCATTATAATAATCAAAAGCATTGGAAATTTTTTTTTTTTTTTCGTCAATTCGTAATGAATTTCTGCTCCCTTTCTCCCTTCTTCCGCTCCCCCCAACTCCAAGAAATTCTTTTAAAAAATTAACAAAATTTAAAATTCCAAGATTTTAACGCAACAACAATTAAACAATAATAATAAAATTCTGCAGGGTTTCGGACAAAAAAAAAGTGGAAAGGTTCGTTTAAGTTGTCCTATTATTATTATTATTATTATTGAATGGCGTCCGTAACCGTCACTCATCATTTGTTAATACAATAGATCAAATGAACAGATGTTACACATGGGGTGAGTCCTCACTATCAACCTTTTCACTTAAAAATTACACTATATTCAATTATAAATTACGCTTTTGAAAAAGAATAAAGAAAAAAGGAAAAAAAAGGAAAAAAGGAAAAAAAACAATTTTGCCGCGTGCATATTCAAACAATGTCTGAAAAAAACATATTTTGTTAATACACCACCACCACCACCACCACCAACACCAACACAAATAAAAAATTGAAATAATTTTAAATAAACGTTTTCCATTTTATTTTCTTTTAAATTAATAACTCTTTAATACCAATGTTATTATTGTGTGCGCGTGCGCGAGAGAGTGCATGTTGCGTACACACATGAGAAAAATTTCACGGAATTTACTAGAAAAAAAAAAAAAAAAAAAATTGCAAGCGGGGAAGTTAACAATTGGGATATAATTAGACCACAATCCGTGGCAAAGGTTGATTTTATTTTTCCCAGATGGGATAGGCCATCAAATCAGTGTGATAACCGTCGAACAATATATCATTAGGACGGGTCGCGCCTCGAAGTGAGAGAAAAAAAGAGAGAGAGAGAGAGAGACGGACAAACGTAGATTATGTGTATTGTGGACGTTGAACAAAGATGGAATTATTCACTTTTTTGAATAAGGACAATCACGAGAGGTTGTTCTCTCTCTTCCTTCTATCAGAAGGTTAGAAGTCCTTTTTACCCGTCTATACCAAATATCACCCGTAACTTTTTTTTAAAGTTGAAACGTTTACGGTGGTGAAATGAGAAAGATAGAAGAGATACGTACGTATACGAACGACAGAGAGAGAGAGAGAGAGAGAAAGGCAAAGGGAATAAAAGAAGAGAAGTGGAAGGATGGAAGGAAGGAAGGGAGAGAGGGAATAAAAAAAAAAAAAATTCCTTCAAACTTTTCCTTTTCCTGATTATTCCTTTCATTGATAGATTTGACAATTCTTCTTCATTTGCGTATGATTTGCTTCGTATTGTCACACCATATTTTAATCAAAATAAAATAAATTTTTTCTTCTTTTTCCTTTTCTTTTCCTTTTTTTCCTTTTTTTTTTTTTTTTTTTCGTCTGGTTGGCGTTTAGTGGTTTACGTACATTTTAACTAACTTTAATTATTATTATTATTATTATTAATTTTTCAATTCCCGTATTAATCCGAACCGTAAAAACAAAAAATAAAATTATTTTTTTATCATCATCATTATCATGACGAACTCATCAAAAACCCTAAAAAGGACCAACGGACGACGTTAAATAACAAAAAAAAAAAAAAATCGACATCGATAGAAAAACTATTTTTCCCCCACCCTCCCCCCTTCCTTTTAATTTACGAGTAAAAAAAAATCCATTACGATATGATAATAATAATAATAAAAACGGGTAGCGTTGTGTAGTAAATGCCGCGGTTCGCGTTTATTTATTATTTACGTTTTGAAAATAAGGTTTATGTACATAAATTAATTGAAACAAATAAAAACATAATCTTATTTAATTTGTATTCGTTTCTTCTTTCTTTCTTTTTCTTTTATACCTTACGAACAAAGTGTAAAGGAGACAAGTAATAAATAACAAATAATAATAAATAACGTGCGAAGAAAGAATTAATTGATTGATTTGTTTTCTTACTCTATGACCAAATTTTTAAACGAGCGAAAATACATATAATTTAAGGAGAAAACGAAAAAATCTTTTAAAAACATTTTAAAAATAAATAAAATAATAATAATAATAATTTCGAAGAAAAGAAGGAAGGAAGGAAGGAAGGAAGACAGAAAAAGCAGAAGACAAAAAAAAAAGAATTATTTTGAGACCATGTGTGTGTGTGTATGTTTGTGGGTCTCTTTTTAGTCAATCTCCCTAATAAAGAGGAGCCTCTTCCTCCTCCTCCTCCTCCTCCTTCCTTCCTTCGTAACCATTTTTTGACTCTTTGTGTGGCCTTTGAATTAAAACCGCGAGTCATTGTTAAACTTGCGTGTAATTTCCTACACACTTTTCTTCATCATCCATCGATGATGATGATGATGATGGACTCACTCTCTTTGTCACAAGTTTAAATTATTATTCGATCGCAAATCATCTCAAATCTTTTTTTTTTTTTTTTTTTTTTTTTTACAAATAAATTATTATTAAACCTACTGGATAAAATAATAATAATAATGATAATTTTTTTCAGTTTTCCTTTCCGTCTTTGTCTTTTTTTTTTTTTTTTATTTCTCTCAACCGTCTTTCATCCATCCACTTTGTCATGTTATTTGCCGGGGTTCATCAAATGATTGGTTTCATTACTCGAAAACATTTTCATTATTATTATTATTATTCTTTTTTTTTTCATCTTTTTGAATTAAGAAAATAATGAACCGTGTGGAGAGGAGGGAGAAAAAAAAAACGTGCACGTTAAATCCAACAGGTTTTAAATATGACAACTGTTGGGGCTTTCGCTAACTTTCCCCCTCCCCCCCCCAAAAAAAAAAAATTAAACTTAAAAAATCGGACGTTGTGTCTTGTCAGTCTCATCTTCTTCTCTTATTATTATTATTTTTTTTTGTAAAAATTTTGTATTTTTAAATTTTTTTTTTACTTAAAAATAAGGTACGTGCCTTGCGAATGAATTTGATTTTGACAAAAAAAAAAAGAGCCAGGTGTTTAAAAAGGTAAAAGTGGCAACAGTGCAATGGTGTTTCACGTTGTATTTGTAAGTAGAAGTGCAGGTAAAGGTAAAAAGAAAAAAAAAATTCATGAAATTACCTTTATATACAACAATGTGGGCCATGAAATAAAATCGTAATGGTTCAACATGAGCGGAATAAGAGAGATTTATAGAGTGAGATCCCTTCGTAAGCTAAACAGATCTCGTGTTCTTGGTCAAAGAGGAAAAATAATTATTTTCTTCAGTTGTTTGTTAAAATTCTTTTCTCATGCATAACTGAAAACTGGTCATCATCATCATCATCATCATCATCATCATCATCATCATCATCATTTACGTAAAGAGGACGGAAGAGGAGGACGGAGGAGGAGGAGGGGGAAATTTCAAAAAAAAAAAAAAAGAATAAACTCTTAAATTGGGAATTTTAATTCCAAAAGGAAAGAAAAAAAAAGAACCCATCGAGAGAGAGAGAGAGAGAGAAAGAGAGAGATCCCATCTCCACAGGCATCACAAATTCATTATTATTATTATTATTTACTTACAATTTTTTTTTCTTTTTTTTTTTTTTGGGGGGGGGGGGAGAAATAATTTTGAAAAATTAAAAAATATCGTGTTTTATCGTGTAATCGGAAAATATTCAGTCAGCGTTAAAAACGGAAAAATTTATTATTATTATTATTATTATTTTTCGAGAATCCCTGGCCAAAATTACAAAGTTTGACTTTTCAGTATAAATTTACATTAATGAACCAAAAACTTTACGTATTTCAAGTAAGAAATTAATTTTTGCGGGGAAGGGGAGGGGCGGGGTGGAGGGTAAAGCAGACTTTCACCAAGTTTTATGTTACTCAAAAGTAACTTTTCCTTTTAGGCCATTTTTCATTAGTCCTCTCATCTTGTCATGAAAGTAATTAGGTAGCAGAAACATTCGCAGCAGCAGCGGCAACGGGAGCAACAGCAGCAAAACATATTCCTTTTACACGGAATTACCCTTTTCCCCCTCATTCCTCGCCCCCCCCAACAACCTATTTTTTTTTTTTTTAATTATTTTTACACACAGGACGGATATATATATATATGTATAAAATATTAAAATTTATTTATTACAAAAACGAGGAGGAAAACAAATTAAAACTATTGATTTTAAATTTTCTATTTTTTAATTAAATAGAAATTTTTTTACAAGAAAAAAAAAAAAAAATTAAAATTTATGAAATATTTTATATATATTCGGAGAGAGTGTGTTTGTGTGTGTGTGAGAGAGAGAGAGATAGAAAAAAAAGTTCAGAGGAAAACCTGAAATAACCTTCAACTTGAAAAAGTTCAATTTCAAAGCTCAGATTCGAAAACTATTAAATGCCAACCATAAAAATATCCCTTTATCCAAAAAAAAAAGTAATAATAATAATAATCCATTGATTACAAAAAAGGGAACAATGACAATCACGTGGTGTTTATATACAACAACACAAATGCAACAAGACGAATAAATAAATAAACAAACCAACAAACGTTTTTTTTTAACAAAAGAGTTTTGTCAAAAGGAATTTTTATTTTGCTGCTGATGGGAAAAAAAAAGTAGAAAAATAAGAAAGTGAGAGAGAAAGAGGGGAGAAGAAAAAGGATAGAAAAAGGATGATTGTAACAACTTCAATTATGACCCACCTTTTTTCTTTTTTCTTTTTTTTTCTGTTTTTCTTCTTTTTTTTTTTAACGTAATAAAAACCATAGACATATTAATATCTAGCCATAAAATTAACCAGCAATTTGGCCTTAAAAACCGTCCGTGTCAATGCCATTTACGGGGCCTGAACCAGGTCATTAAAATTGTTGTTGCAGGATAAAAATGAACTTCATTTAATATTGTCAACTTTTTTTTTTTTTTTGTCAAATGGGAATTTCATTTTTTTAACCCCCCAAAAATTTTTTCAAAAAAAAAAAAAGTCATAATTAACGATTTAATAAAAAAAAAAAAAAAATTTTAATGTTTGGAAAAAATGTCGTTTTTTTTTTTTTTTTTTTAATGGATTTGCAAGTTTGAAAATTTCAAAAGTAAAACGAAATAAATAAAAAATAGAATAAATTTAAAAATCATAATTCAACCCCAAAAAGGGAAAAAAAAAAAAAAAAAAAAAAAAAGAAAATCAATTTGTCATTAGTTTCGTTCGTTATTTCATTTCAAACAAATAATTTTTCAGATGAAAATTAAACAGTTTCCCCAAGTGAGTCAAAAAAAAAAAAAAAAAAAGGAAAAGAAGGAAAGAAAAAGAAAAAAGGAAAGAAAAAAAGAGAAAAACTGTATCAAATAATATAAAAACTACCCCGCCGCCGCATGTAAAGAGTATAAAAGAAATAAATCAAAAAAGTATAAAGCAGCATTGGGCCACATTGAGATTCCAGAATCGTCTGCCGCATGTGCTACCATCATTCCCGCCGCCGCCACCCCCACCCCTCCCATCGCCACCCTTTTTCACTCAAACCAATTTCCATCCCATCCCATTCCATCCCATCCCATTCCATCCCATCCCGGTCGTCGTCGTCGTCCACTACGGCAGGAATATTGTCTTTCTTTATCATATTCTTCCATCCATCATTTTATCATCACTTTTATTAAATTTGTTCCTTTTCCTTCCCTTTTCCAAAAACTCTTCCCTCCCCCCCCCGTTTTTTTATCCCCTCCGGGATGAAAACCTAGATAATTCGATATTTTTCCTTAGCCAAAAAGAAAGAAATCACACGAAGTTATAATTTTTTTTTCCTTTTCCTTCATTTTTTATTTTTTCATCATTTATTCGATACATGTATTAAATGTAAAATATCTCTCTCTCTCTCTGTCTCTCTCACTCTTTCTTCCCATTGACGAAAGGTTTTTTTTCCCTTTTTCAAAAAGTTGCCTAAATGATTTTCCAAATAATCAAACCCATAGAAACAATGAACGAAAACGAAAAAAAGAAGCAAAATTAAAAGTTAAAAAGGAATCTCACAAAATGGTATTATTATTATTATTATTATTATTATTATTATTATTATTATTATTATTATTATTATTATTAATAAACTCTTTTTCAAAAAAAAATAAAAATAAAAAATAAAAATCCTTTTGTGTGTGTGTGTGTGTGTGTCGAAAATAAGTTTTTCCTTTTTCCCTTCCAGATATTACATACCACTAACCGATGCCATAACTCGTAATATTAAATTTTTCTTTTCTTTCTCTTTCCCAATCGAATTTTTCATCCCATATTGCATTCGCCATCACACATTGAATGAAAACCCCTAATGAAAAAATAATCACGAGAAATAGAGAGAGAGAAAGAGAGAGTGAGAGAAAGAAAGTAAAAGAAAGTATATTAGAAATAAAAAGAGAAAAAGAGAGAAAGGCGGTTGAAAGAGAATAACCAGAAAAGATGGAATCCGGGGGAGAGAGAGAGAGAGAGAGAGAAAACAAGTCTTGCATCCATCAGTTTAGGAATTTCTAATAGAAAATTTATAAATCGTCCTTGAGTGGAATATTGTGTTTTAATATTAAATAAAGATGGGGTGACAAGTTAAATAAGAAAACGAAAAAAAAGGGAACAAAAAAACAATCTACCCCGTCTACCCGTCTCTCTCTCTCTCTCACACACACACACACCCCTCCTCGTGCCTTTATACCCTTGCCCATTTAAAATAAAAAAGAGTAATTTTGTAAAAAAGAAAATCGTAATTTAATTCAATTAAATTTTTTTTTTTTTTTTATCATTCAAAACTTTCTTTAATTTCCCTCCTCCTCCTCCTCCCCTCCCCATTCGTTCCCTCCTCCACTTCCTCTTTTATTCTGCTTGCCCTTTAAAAAAACCAAATTAGAATATTTACATATATGGTACATACGTGAAAAGATGAAACTAATACTCGAGTTTTAAATATACAAAATGTTAAAGATTAATTTTTTTTTAAAAAAAAAAAAACTTGATCTGAAAGTGCAATCAAGGTTTATGCACTCCCACTCTACTTTTTTTTTTTTTTTTTCTTATTTAAGGCTCAAACCAGGATATACATCGGCGTCCATCTTTTTTTTTAAGGAAAATTTATTTTTAAGGACATTCGGCCAATCACCCCGTTTATTTATTATCATTCTCCTGTATCGCGGTTATTGTTGTTATTATTATTATTATTACATCAGTACCCATGTATTTTCGTCGTAAAGTTTTCACGGCATATATATTCGCAGAAAAATTTTGAAACCCCCTCCCTCCCCATATATATATATTTCATCAAAAATGAGCCGACGTCCATCCGGCATTTTGTTGTCGCCATTTATTTATTTATTTAAAAAAAATTTTTTAGAAAGAGAGAAAGAATGTTGTCGTTAGTTTGTCGTAATGCGAACTCTTGTCCGACATTTTATTCTTATTTTAAGCATCCAAAAAAAAATCCTGTTCGAATTGCCCTTTGGCGATTTTATTATTATTATTATTAATGCGATGCTTCGAAAAAAATTTTTTTTTTTTTTCTCCCACGAGAATGGTGACTCCCAAGTAGGTAGTTGTTGCTGTTTTATTTTTTTGTCACACATTATAACGATCTACATTTTTGAACATTTTTATAATACTTGATTCATTTTTTTTTCAGGTACGGTGACTTGATGGTGACAAGAATTACGATTCCTTTTCCTTTTATTTAAGATACATCCGGTTTGTTAGATGGTATAATTCTTTCGACGTGTTATCTTCGGTTGCATTATACACGTGTGTGAGGATTGTCGGTAATCCAATCAAATTAAAATTTTTTAAAAAAATTTTCCTTCCACGTGTGTATATACATATCGTAATTTTTTTAACAATATGGCGGCGATTGAAAATATTATAAA
>NW_002987231.1:461558-474532 GCF_000006295.1 Pediculus humanus corporis | reverse complement strand
AAAGAGAGAGAAGAGAGAGAGAGAGAGAGAGAGAGAGAGAGAGAGAGAGAAAGAGAGAGAGAGAGAGAAAGAGTTTAATATATAAAAATAAAAAAAATAAAAAAAAAGGGTAAAAGAGATTGAAACATAAATGAAATATTAAATCCTAATTCTTGATCTACTCTAAAACCCTGTTAAAAATGTCAGGGGGTAGAAAACAATTTGGCAAAGTGCATGTTAAATTGATTTCCACCCTCTTTGCTCTTGAGGCTCCCACCACCACCACCACCACCCCCACCACTACTTTTAGTATATACTTTTTTACCCTCTTTCGTTTTTTTTTTTTTTCATTTTAAAAATAAAAAAGAATATACTTTTTTTTCCTTTTCTTTTCTCTTCTTTTCTTTCTTCTTCTTTTTCACTTTAAAAATATTTATATATAAGTAAAAAAAAACGTACGTACCTGATTAGAGAAGAAAAATCAAGCCAGAATTCATGGCATTATAAATTCCTTATTTTTTCGTCGTCCTTCTTTTTTTTTTTTTTTCTTTTTTTCTTTTTCTTTTTCCTCCTGTTAAAATTTGAAAAAGGTTCCAACATTCAACCAATAACTCATAGCTCTGAAAATAAAATAAAATAAATAAAAATTAATTTAAAATATATTTGTTTATAAAAATTTTTTTTTTTTGCAATTGGTAAACCTGAGTTTTTAAAAAAAAAAAAAAAAAATCGGTAAATTTATAAGGTACGATGAACACATCTTTTTATATATATATATATCTAGGTTACCCGTGAATGGTTTACACACTCAAACACCGTGACGACTGTATTATAATGGTTTAAGGTACGATCGTTGGACCTCAAAAACCTAAAAAGATATTAAAACTTTTTTTTTTTTTTTTTAAAAGAAATCTTACAATGAGGAGCGTTTAAAAAAACTTATAATATTAAAAATATGAAAATAAAAAAAAAAAACCACCGCCATTTTATTTTATTATTATTATTATTATTATTATTTTTTAATTTACGAAAATCGTTTTTTAATATTTATTAAAATAATAATAATAGAAATTCTTTTTTTTCTCTCTTCTCGATCGTTATTATTCCTTTTTCACACAAACAATTACTTAAATTAATAAATAAAATTCATAAATAAAAGAGAGAGAGAGAGAGAGAGAGAGAGAGAGAATCACCTGGAAAAAAAAAAAAAACGTCACGAACACAAATAATAATAATAATAATAATAATTAAATTAGTTAAGTAATTTTTTAAATGTCGTTCATGTCGTACCATTATTATTATTACTACTACAACTACTACTATCATCATCATAATTAAATTTTTCGGACGTTTCTTTTCCCTTTTTCTCCCCCTTCTTCCTCTTTTCCACCCCCGTCCTTTCACTCCTCCCTTCTGTGAAAAATTTAAAAAAAAAGAAGGAAAGGAAAAAGAAAAGAAAGAAAAATAGAAAAAAGAGAGAAAAAGAAGTAAATATAATCCACAACTTGGATTTCGAAACTGACTCTAAGGGCCAAGAGAAGCTTCTAGACCAATTAATTAACTTTAATTAATTTACTTTAATCTTCGAAACGAGGATTAAAGAAGATTCAGATTCTTTTTTTTTTTTTTTTTTTTTTTTTGTAAATCCGGTTATCAATTAAATTTTTAACAAATTGTTTTTTTTTTTTTTTTTTAAATATAATCCGGTTTCTTTTCGATAATTAAAACACTTTTGCATTTTTAACATAAGTTTTTTTAAAAACGCGCACTCCTATACATGTAGCAAAATGTAAACACATTATCATTATTATTATTATTTATCATTATTAAAAGTAAAAACAATATTAAAAGTTTAAGATATAAAATTGCAACGAAATTTTTTCAATTTTTTTGCACAATTTAAATTTTTAATTAAATAATATTAATAATATTATTATCATTATTATTAATATTGTTAAAATGATAATGATGATGATGATCATTACCGCAGCCATATTAAAAAACTCCACACCAAATCCCAACCCCCTACCCCTACCCCATCGTCGTTTCTATAAACAACGAAGGGGAGAAATAAAAAAAAAATTTTTTTTTCTTTCTCTTCCTCTCCATTTCTGAAGAGATGAGAAAGGAGAGAGAAAGGAGAGAGAGAAAGGAGAGAGAGAAAGAGAGAGAGAAAGAGAGAGAGAGAGAGAGTATGATGAAGCAGAAGGATATATTTAAATTTTCTACGAATTAAACTCTTATTTAATTATTAATAACAATTAATTTAAAAGTTTTTAACCTTTTTTTTCTTTCTTTTTTTTTAATTAAAAATTTTATTAAAAAATTTTTTAAACCGAATTTTTCAAATTTAAATTAATTCTTTTATACGTATGTACAAATTTTTTTCTCTCTCTTTTCTCTCCATATGCGTGTGTACGTGTGTGTGCGTGCACGTGTGCGTGTGCGTGTACCTACTAATTGATTTTTTTTTTCGTTTGAAACATTTCGATCATTTTTACATTGGAGTAAATTTTTTTTTTTTGTTTTGTTGCAATCTCAACTGATAACAATATCCCGAATTTACGTTATTGATTATTAATTACATTTATTATTATCATTATTATTATTATTATTATTAATTTTCGTTTAGTCTTAAATACAATAGTCGATTTTCTTTCGGAGGGTAACGTTTTAAAAATGAATGAAAGTCGTTGTTACTTAATCCGTTTATTTATTTATTTATTTTTTTTGAATTTCGATATTAAAAATTTAATTAACGAATAGAAAGAAAAGTATATTATTATTATTATTATTATTAATAAAATTTTAAATAAGCTTCCTCCCTTTTGTTTATTACGAATAATAATAAATTGTAGACAAAAAAATTTTTTTTTTAATTAATTAATTAATTGATTGATTTTTACACAATACATATTAAAAAAATAAATAAAATCTCGATTTTAGAACAAAAAAAAGTGCAACTAATTTAAATCTAATCATTTTTAACTCATTATGAAACGCGTAAAACCTTTCTGAACACCCCCCCCTACCCCCAACAAAAAGAAAAAGAATCCATAGAAATTAAAATAAATTTCATAATAATAATATTAATAATAAATTTCCGTTAAGAGAAAAAATTTTCGTAACAAAATGTCGTATTAAATTAATACAAAATTTTCATAAAAAAATTTTCGCGGTAAAATTTTTTTTAAAAAAAATTTTAAAAAAAAGAAAAGTTTTTTACTTAATGTTCGTGCATTCAGCTGCACCTTTTCACGACCATTTTGCTGGAAGGAGTTTTAAGAATGTTTTCTCCAGACGTTTCAAAGCAACACACAATATACCAATTAAATGCGGAGAGAAAGTTTAATACACATTTAATTCCTTTAGGCAAACACCATTCAATAACAACTTTTTCACAAGTTTCCGGTTTTTGGTGATAAAAAACATGTTTTCCAAAATTTTCTTTTTAAAATTCCCGCCAAAAAGGAAAAAAAAGAGAAAAAGAGAAAAAATTTGCACATTTTTTTTTCTTTTTTCATTAATAAAAAAAGAAGAAGGAAAAAGTTTTAACGTCGAGTTATAAACGATTTATTTAAATGCCAACCAAAGGCATGTAATAACGATAACAATAAAAAAAATTAAAATTAAAAATAATGATAATAATAATGACGATGATGATGATAATAACAATACGATATTTTTAATTTTTTTTTTTTTTTCAATGCTTTCACACTGGTTTAGTTGTTTTGGGGGAAGAAGGGAAAAACCTTCTTGTGAATGGATGGCGAATCGATAAAATTGTGAGGGCGCTACCCTCCAATTAATTAAAACCTATTTTAAAGTAGCGAATAATTAAAATTTTCCAATGTAAAATTTATAAAAGAAAATTTTGTTTCTCTCCTGCTTTTTAAATTATTATTCAGATGTCACGCTATGAAATTAAATAGAATTATTCATTAATCGTATGCCGCCGCCGCCGCTGCTGCTGCACCCGCTCCCGATCCCCCTCCTACTCCCTTCTCCCACCCTCGCCCTTGCTCCCGCCCCCGCTCCCGATCTTTCCCTCACAACTTCCTCCCCACATAAATTTTATTTAATTAAAATTGACCTACGCCTAATATTATTATTATTATTATTATTAATAGTAATAATAATAATAATAATAATAAAATAATTAAAAAATATTTTTTAATAAAACGTAGAACAATGAAGAAAGAAAGAAAAAGGAAAGGAAAGGAAGGAATGGAATGGAAAGGAATGGAGGGAGGGAGGGGGGAGAAAAAAAAACTCGGGAAAAATGAGGTTTAATAATATTAATATTATTCTTATTATCATTATTATTATTATTATTACTACTACAAAATACGACTGTCGAGACATTTTTTTTTTTTAATAAAAATATAAATACGTAGTAAGTAACATCACGACGAGAAGAAATTATTAATGTATTAATTCAATAAATTTTTTCTTGAAAAGAAAACTGTTGAGAAAATGTTGTTGTTGTTTATAACAACAATAACAAATAACAATAAAAAAAAATCAAAACGTTTATCGAGTGAATTCATTTTTTTTTTGTTTTTCATCCATAGAGTAAATAAACGACGTTTCGTGAGCGCGCACGCGCGCTCGCTCTCGTAAACTTCCGCTTATACGAGCGAATTCCAAAAAATTATTATTATATTAGTTAATAAATTAAATAAAATAAACCACACGACGATGGGATTTTTTTTCTGTTTGAAACGAAAAAAAAAAATGGCAGAAGCAACAACAACAACAACAAAATGATATATATATATATATATATATTAAAAAAAAAAAAAAAAAAATGAAAAAAGGAAAAAATTTCGTTCATCGTTCGTAGTTAACGCTTATTCTCTTCACGTAATCCATTTTGAATGCCCTTTAATTAGCTCATTAGCTGTTTAATTGTTATACTAACTTCTGTCTAGTCGTGTTCCTGCTGTAGATTTAAACTTATCTTACAATTAGTTTCTTTTTTTTTTTTTTTTTTATTTTGTTGGTATTACCTTTTTTTTTTCTTTTCTATCTATCAAATTTACCTGACAGTTTAAAAACACACAGACACATAAGGCAAGTCAACAAAACAAATATTAAATTTTTTCCTATTTAATATATATATAATTATTTATTTTATTAAAGAAGTAAATCGAGAAATGGGAGAGTCAAATAATAATAATAATAATAATAATAATAATGTTTTTTGTATATATACACGCGGTCTAAACGTAATCAATCATTTTCTACAAAATATTATCATTTTGTTTTTTTTTGTAGCATTGAAACTGCTTTGATTGTCTGCCAAAATTTACAAAAACCACGACGAGTAACAACTTTAAAATTAATAATAATAATAATAATAATAATAATAATAATAAGCCAACGGCCATAGCGTGCTGGTCACACCGGTTCCCGTACGATCACCGAAGTTAAGCAGCATCGGGCGTGGTGCAAACTTGGATGGGTTACCGTTTGAGAACGCCACGTGCTGTTGGCTTAAAAGAGCAAAAAAAAAATGAGAACAAGACAAAGTAAGAACCAAAAACAAATCTTGTTCTACTGTCGACCTGAGGCAGCTCGACGAGAACGTGAATTTCACTGCTTCTGACCCTGGCCACTCCAAAGATGTTAGTCACCGGAGCCCAGTTCAGGAGACAAATCGTTCCCATCGAAAAAGACGGACTCAGGAAGACCTTCAAGAATTGATGTGGTGCTATCTTATAATAAGTGGCACCACCGAAATTCGAGTATTTGTCCCTAAGGAATCGGGTAGAAACCTCGGATAAATACTTAAAAACTCCGACAAGTAGCCTTGTCGTGTTTAATGGTGGATAATAATAATAATAATACTTTTTTTTTTTGACGAGTTTTCAATTTTTGATTTTCAATACGGTATAAAATAAATGTCGGTCGAATTAATCATTTTTAATTTTTTTTTTTTTACTCATATATTCGTAGGTAGTCACAAATCCTTTTGTTTTTTTTTTTTCTAGACAAACCTTCCACATCTCGGTTTCTTTCTCTCTTTTCCTTTATATACCGTTCCTTTATCCCCCCTACCTCCCATCCTGACTTCCCTTCGAACCCCTCCCTACTAACCCTAAATTTAGAATCATGAACATGCAGCCGTGAATCGTGAATCCGGTCTAAAAGTTGCACACAGGAAATTCGTGTCAGGTTCGGGTTATCTTTCATCTTTATAAAAGGGGGGTAGGGAGGGAGGGAGGGAGGTTATCACAGTTTGCCTCTTATATTAATTTTTTTTTTTTTTCGTTTTTTTGCGCCAAATAATAATAACTTGATAAAAAAAAAAAAAAAAAACAATGGCCGTTTAAGGGGATATTCACATAATGATAATTAATAATGAATGAAGCCATCTTTCTTTTTTTTTTTTATTATTAAAAATTAATGTATAGTATTAAAAAATGAGAGAGAAAACCTTTTTAAAAAACAAAAGAATTAACACTTTTACACACACACACACACGCCCGGATTACATAAATAAAATAAATTAAATCGTCTTTCAACGTTTAAAAAATCACTGCCCCCCCAACAAAATATATATATGAAAAACCAAATGAATATTTAATACAATTATCATAATTCCTAATCGATAATATATACAAATAGTTTGGTAGTTTTTTTATTATATAGACGCTTCCCCCCCCATTTTCTCCTTTTGTTAATATTTTATTAATGGCGAGAAAACTCTTCGTTTATTTATACGAAAAAAAAAAAAAAATCGGTACGCCATTACGTCATAATAAACCACAGACAGAAAAGAAAAATAATTTATTTGGTCATCCTCATTATTATTAATATATATTAAATTTTTTTTTTTTTTTTTTCAAAAGTTTAAAACCTGTGTCTTGTATTAGATAAAAGTTGCCAAAATATTTTTAACTTTTTTGCCAATTTTTTTTTTTTTTCTCTTTCGATTCTCTTACATTTCTTCTAGACGAAATTTTGATTTTGAAATGTAAGAAATTTGTTATTGAAAAAAAAAAAAAAAATAAGTAAGACATATTTAAATATATTTACACACATATAAGTGTAGTGTTAAACTCTAAAATCTTTAATAAATTTAATTATTATACATAATTCACACGTGCACACGCACACGCACACGCCCAAACACGAGAAAACCGTTAAATTCAAATATATATATTTTTCTTCTTTCTAATAAATAACGTGGAGGATGAATTATGTCATTTTAACATACAAACATTTTTCATAAATATTATTTATCCGTTCATTGATTTATTTATTTTAATTAAAATGTTATGCACAATTTTAAATATAATAATATTTTCTTTAAATGTTACTTTCTTACACGAAAAAACGATTTTTCCCCTCCCCTCCCCTCCCCAATAAATTTACGACGAGATTTTTCATTACAAAAAAAAAAAAACGATCATCGATGATTATAGATTTCAATTTTTTCTTTAAATTTTCGCGGTAAAAACAAAAAAAAAGTTTATTTACTCTATGAAACATAGATAAAATAAACGTACATTTTTTCCCCTCCTCCTTCCCCCCCCCGATTAAATTTAAAATCATTTTTATTACGACAGTAATTATATTAATTAAAGAGTTGCGCATTTTAATAAATTACCACTCATTTCGCTTCGTGTTTAAATTTTTTTCCTTTTTCTTTCTTCTTTCTCTTTTTCTTTTTCTTTCTTTCTCTCTTTCTTTTTTTCTTTTTTTTTTATATTTTGTAATAAAAAATACTTTATTTCAATTGTAAGCTTAGAATTTTCCCGGCGAAGAAATTACCGAAAGAATAAAAAAAAAAAAGTTTTTTTTTTTTTCCAAATGAAACCTAAGGGGATTCAAATTGGTTGCTTAAAGCCATACATGAAAATTCGATTCAAAAAAATAAAAAATAAATAAATTTTTTTTTTCTTTCTTTTCCATCTGTTCTGTAAAATAATTTTTTTTTTTGGGGGGGGAGGGGAGAAAATTTTATACTCCGTAAACCAAAATGAATTTATATCGATTAAAAAATAATAATAATAATTTATTAAATTTTAACTAGCATTCATATATTTAACCTGAACATATTAAATTTTTTTAAAAAAAAGTAAAAATTTTATTTATTTATTCTGAACGTGTTCACACGTGTCCACCACAGTTCGGTTATCCAAAATACTTTTACAAATAATTATCCCCTCTCTACTCTTAATAAATTTATTAAATAAAAATAAAAACAAAAATAATTTTTAAAAAATTATTATTTTTTTTTTTTTTCCATCAAACCTCTCTCTCTCTCTCTCTCTCTCTCTCTGTGCACATGAAGCATAAAATGATATCACCCTACCAACACATAAACACAAATAATTCATTGTTCCTTATCTATAATACTTTTCATTCATTCATTCATCATTACGTTTTGTTTGATGGAAACTGATTCCACACACATACACACACATAGAATATGCTAACAAAAACAATATTTAATAAATACAAAAATAAAATATTAATTATAATTGTAATAAAAACACGAGAACGTGATAATTGTTTGAGACAAACTTTAATAAGGTATGTACATAAAAGAGTACATAGAAATTCTAAAAAGAAAATTCTTCTCGAAACATGGACGATCACGAAATTAGTGTCTGGTCTTTATTTTCAATAAACGATCGATTTGAATGCATCTCTCTCTCTCTCTCTCTCACTCTCCCAACTAATTATTAACAGATTCCACAAAAGTAAGAGGTCTCATATCGATAGCCAACCATTCCAGAACTTTCCAGAAAAGGAAAAATGTATAATATTCGCGTATTTTTTTTACGAACAACGATCGAAAACAAGTAACAACTGCTTTTTTCAGACGCATTAAATTATTGCAATAAAAAAGAAAATGGAGAAAATAATTACACGCGGTTATCGATAACAACAAACAAACATTTTATTAAAATTTTCACGAAATAACCCTTTCGATAAATATATATTTAATTTTATTTTTTTAACCCTTGCGACCCTGATTATACTTTAAATATATAGGTACCCGATTAAATTAGAAAGAAAAGTATAATTTTTTTTTTTTTTTTAGGTTTGCCAATGGAGAGAGAAAAAAAATTTTTTTTAAAAAGGAGGCCGCGCAAGTCCATGAGCCAAGAGTTAATATTAAAAAAAAAAAAAAAAAAAAAAAAAAAAGTCTAATCATCGGGGAAAGAGCCAACAATGAGCCGATCAAAATTTAATAGCGGCTAATACTTATCACGATCTCTTAAAAACACGTTTGATATATATATAGTTAAAACATATAATTGACAGGGCTGACCGAGTGGTAATCCTTCAAGCGGTTGCCGGCAAAGTTCGTCGACTTTAGAACCAGAAATAATTTCTTTCCCCTCCCACCTCCCTTTTTCCCCTCTCCCAAGTTTTCCCGTCTCTCTCTCTCTCTCTCCCACTCTTTCCATCCCCTCCCTATCTTCTTTCAACTTCCATCTCTCATCTCCCTCCCGTTCATCATCGGTTCCGTGATCGGATTCACCCGTCCGAATTCCTCGGAGGTTCCGTCTAAAAAAAATTATTTTGGAAAGAAATGGCTCTGGCACTTAATTTGAAAATACGTCGGTCGTGAGCACACAAACACACGCACACGTGGGCCCAAAAAGGGGGATGGAAGAAACGGAAGAAGAAAAAAAAACTAAGGGGAAAAGAGAGGAAACCAACCGACACAGCGCAGCTAATTAAGTTGAGGGAAGGTGGGAGAGGGGTGAGAGAAGAGGAAGGGGATGGGAGGGGGAGGGAGACGGGAAAGGAGGAAAATATTTCATTAACACAAAACTACCTCAAAATCCTTTGTATTCTATACAAAAACCCTGCACATACCGAGCTAAATATTTACTTACACTGTTTTACCTATTTTTCCCCTTTTTTTTCGGGGGGGGAGGGGGAGGGCCTTCGTACTCATTTATTTTATAATTAAATTCACATTTTAATTTTAATTTTTTTTTTTTTTTCTCGAAAATAAACTAATTAATTTTATTTCGCGGCGAAAATTGGCCCCATTCTTTCTTTTTTCATTTCTTTTTAATTAATAATACATATATTAATTAAGATAAAAAAGAAAGAAAAAACTATTCGGGGGGGGGGGTTTAATTCACAAATTCGATCCGGGAAAATTTTTTTCATTTTATTTTTTTTTTTTTGTCTACGTAAAAAAAATTTTCATCAAATTAAAATTATCCGACTGACAGAATAATCTCACCAAAGACCGAAAATATTATTTATATATATATATTGTATATTTGTGAAGTTAAAACAAAAGGGAAAAGATTTATTAATGCCGTTTATTATTTAAAATTGACAAACTGTCTTATATATTCTGCTAAAATGTTGCTGACCCCCCCATTTTCATTTTCCCACCTACCTCCCCGTTCATTTTATTACTATTATTAATACCATTAATTTTTTTATTGTTTTTATTTTAATTAGTCTGTTGAAAAATTTCAAATAATAATAATAACTTTCCTTTTTTAATTTCGAAAATTTTTCCGTTACATTTTCTTTCCTTCTCGAGGAAAAGAATCCTCGAAGGAGGAGGATGGGGGGGGTAAAGATTTTCAATAAGTATAGTATAATATAAAATGAGAGTTCCCTCGTTGTGTCGTGGTTTTCCATTAGTTTTTTTATTAAAAACGGGCCAGCCATTGTTTTGAAAAGAAGGTAATTGCGATTGGGGATGACTCAGTAATCAGGAAAAACAAGGGAAGGGATGTTTAAGCAGACAAAGAACGAGAGAGAGATAGAGAGAGAGAGAGAGAGATGATGATGGTGGTACTATAACGTTTTTTCTTGGTGTGAGGAAAAACTCAGTCAGTCAAATTGAAATTATTATTATTAAATTTTCTTTAAAATAACCCATATATATATTTATATAATATTAATTTTTCCCTTTTTCTGCTCCCTTTTATATAAAATTATAATTTTTAATTAAAAATTCACCCCCAAAAGGTAAACATTTCGTTTTTTTTAGGTGTTGGAAAATTTATTGTATTAAACTTATTAATAATCTTTTATTAATTTTTTCTTTTTTTTTTTTTCTAAAAATTCTTTACTTCATATACTTTCCCCCCCCTCCTCCCTCGACTCCAGTCATTGGATAACATTATATTAGGGAAATCAAAAAAAAAAAAAAAAAAATTATTTTGAAGGAGAAAAACAAAAATTCAATAATGAAGAAGAATTAATTACGAGATCAAAGGTTAATTATTAACAATACAACACAATTTCTCATTAATTACAACAACAAAAAAAGTGACAATAATAATAATAATAATTTTTTCCGTCTGTTCTAAATACCAAAATAAATACTGGAGCAACTCGTATATAAAAATAAAAGTTTTTCGTACACGCGCACGCGCACACACACAGTCCATCTATTAATTTATTATTATTTTAAATAAGGTAATTAATAAAAATAATGACAGGCAACCTTTCAATTTTTAGAAAAAAAAAATGCATCTATAATAATAATAATAATAATAATATTAGCGTATTGAGAACCGTATTGATGAAAAATTATAAAAAAACGGGTCCAACATTTTCTCCATTGATCCAAAAACAAAATGGATTTTGGAAAAAAAAAAGGAGAAAAAGGGTTTCGTATTTATTTATTTATTTATTATTTTTTTGCAAGGGACAACTCACAAGCGAGAGAGAGAGAAAGTATTCTCTTTAATCACTTTTCAAGTATAGTCTCTCTCTCTCTCGTCCCGGGTTTTAATGAAACTAATATTAAACAACTCTTCATTAAAGCAAATCTTCATCGCCTTTACTTAGTTTGATGTTTCTCTCTCTCTCTCTCTCTTTCTTTCTCTCTCTCTCTCTCTCTCTCTCTCTCTCTCTCTCTCTCTCTCTTTCTCTCCCCCTCTCTCTCTCTCTCTGTCTTTTATTACACCAAATTCTTTTTACTAAAATATAATTTTAAAAATAATAATTATTTTCATTAAATATATGTGTGTATATTTAATATTTTCATCGGATGTAAACGAGATATATATTGATGGACCACTCAGCCAGCATCCGTATCAATAACGAATGTAAAAAAAAAAAAACTATCTTCAATAGGTCATTAATTTACAATATTTACAATAATTATATTAATTAAATCGATAATTAAATTTTTAAACAATAACAAACATCAAAAAATAATTAATTATAATTTTTTTATTTATTTATTTATGTAAATTATTAAAAATTTGTGTGATTCATAACTAACCGAAAAAAAAAATTTTTTATTAATTACTTTATTTAATTAAAATTTTTTTTTTCTTTTTTTTAAATTAATTGAATTTTCCAAAGCAACAAGAACTATTAATAATAATAATAATAATAAATTTTTTCTTTATTCGTTTTAATTAATTTACGCTACCTTAAAAGAACTTTTTTTTCTTTTTCTCCTTATTCTTTAAATGAAATAAAATAAAATAAAATAAAAAATAAAAACCGTTTAATCGAACATTAAATAATAATAATAATAATTTATTGTTTATTTTTTTTTTACATAAATAATAATTCTTTGTAATTTTTTTTTTTTTTTTTTTTATTACCGATCAATCTATTACGACAATAAAAAAAAATAAAAAAAAAAAATTATAATAATAAAAAATACACAATAAATTTTATCATCAAGGATAAATTTACTGAATGAAATAATAATAATACTAATAATAATAATATTTTGTATCGTAAAAAGGGACGAAAGTTTTTTTTTTACGCACCGCATAATCGGTCGTTTCAATGGTTTATTTAACAATCATAATAATTTTTTTTTTTCAATGAAATAATAAAACATTTTTTTAAAATAAAATAATATTGCAAAATAAAAATTAAATCGATGAGTATCGGAACAAGTTTAAAAAAAAAGCAGAAGAAAAATTATATATAAAAATCGGGGGAAAGTTTTTTAAGAAGAAAAAAAAAAAAAAAAAAAAAAGGCGATGGGAAAGCTGAAACTTCATCTAACGAACCTTGCC
>NW_002987231.1:425630-461478 GCF_000006295.1 Pediculus humanus corporis | reverse complement strand
TTTTTTTTTTTTTTTTTTTTTCGGTATTAAATTATTATCGAATAATTTAAAATGTGTGAAAAAATTCATTCATTTTTTTAAAATTAATTTGATTGAAAATTTTCTTTTTCGAAATAATCCCCCCCATCCCCTCCACTCCTTCCACCCCCCCCTTCGACGAAATTTATCATTCGAAATGTCCCGATATTTGTGTTTCCGGGGCGGACACGGTTTCAAACTCGTGGAATTTATTTTGTACCTGGCTAGGTATAAAAACTATCTAGCCAGGTTCTCTGCTCTACAACTCGACCACGTTTTTTTTTTTTTTTTTTATACATACGTACCCGATTCAAAGGCACGTAATTCAAACTTACTCGATGATTGCCCGTTAATTTTATACCCTACACTATTATTATATATTACATGTGGGCAAATAAGTTTAAATTAACCGGAGGAAAACATCCAACGAATACAAAAATAATAATAATAATAATAATAATAAAAAGTTTATACAAAAAAAAAAAAAGATATTTTTCCTAAGCACTTTTCTTGTGTTAAAGATTTTAATACTTTTAACTTAACTTTTTTAAAAAGAAAATTCTAATCGGATTTAATTTGTAAAATTTTTTTAATATATATAAATTCATGTAAAAAAAAAATGCCTGTTGCCTGCCAGTCTGTCTCTCTCTCTCTCTCTGACATACCTTTATGAATAACTTTTATTTCAGTTTGAAACAAAAACAAAAAAAAAAGGTTAAAAATATTAATAATAAAGCTTAAAAATTGGTTCAAATATCGATTTTCAATCAAGGTTAACTCTATTAGTAATAAAGAAAGAGTTACAATTTAGTACACGAGTTTCGCATTAGCCTTGTCTGCGATTCTCATTACAACTTCTCTTTCTATTAATTACAAAGTTACACCCTTAAAATTCACACCCTTATCATCCCTTTACCCTAAAAACCTCTACATATACTCTTTTTCTCATCTTTTTTTTTAGACGACAAAAATTTTCAAACTTTTTCATACGTAACCGTTCCCAAATTACACGTAATGATAAATAAATATGCACGTGCAGAAAAATTAATTAACGCTTTAAAAAAAAAAATAATAATAATAATAATAATGTGTGCAAAAATTTAAAATTTGATTTTTCCTTCCCTTCCCCTTCCCTCCCCTCACCCCAACATTTTCATATTCGTTCTTAAATTAAACTGCCTATGATTTTGTTGCTTTTTTTAAAAAAAACAAATTTTTACCAAGTCATCATTCTAACGAATGTTTATTTATAAACAAAAAAAAATGTAAAAAAATATTTATAATATCGAATGTAATATAATTATTTAAGTTAAAATGGCAAAAAAAAAAAAAAAAAAAAAAAAAAAAAAGATTTCTGAACGTACTCTCACACACACACACACATATATATATTCGTACAACATTTCGAGAAGAAGTTAACATCTCTCATGAAATATTTAAAGATTTAGATAAGTTTTAATTAAACGACCTCAATCCATCCATCTTTTAATTATGTGATTATTAATTAAAATTAATTAATAATTATCAATTTTGCTATAAATTATTATTTAATGACTTTACATTAACCGCGGGGATTAAATCGATTTAGAACGAAAACATTTGTGTTTAATGTATGGGAAGAAAGCCGAATACGAAAGGGATGAAACGAAGGAGGAAAAAGAGAAGGCAAAGGGGAGAGAGGAAGAGGAAGGGAGGGGAAGAGAGAGAAAGGGGAAAAGAACGAGAGAGAGAGAGAGGGAGAGGAGAATAACGGAAAGAGGAAGGGGAAGGGAAGATCGCGAGGGAAACGAAAAAAGAAAGGGAAGATTGTAGAGGGACGACGCGAAGTGATGCGGACGAGGGGAAAGGAAATCCCGCGACTACTAACTTTAATTTTTTAAATCGTAACCTTCATTTTGGGGAAGCGATATAAGGACAGAGATGAGGGGCAAGGAGTGGCGGTGGCGGGACAAAACGGGATCGGCGGCGGCGGCGGCAGCGGCGGCAATGAGAGAGGGGGGAGGAGGAGTATCTCGGTGGCTGAGTGGGAGGAATAAGGGAAAAGGGAAAAGAGGAGGAGGAGGAGGAGGAGGAGTAGAGGGTGAAAGGGAGAAACGCTCCCATTTAAGTGAGTAATGAAGCTAACAAATCAATAACAGCTCGAACAAAAACGGTTTAATTAAATGAAATGCCAGAGGCGGGTTAAGTTATTTTAATAACTAATAAAATAATGGGTTATCATATAATAAGCTTACTGTTTGCGACAAATTTCCCCGACATTACGGACGACATTTTGTCTTTCTGAATCCGTGTAATCAATTGGACAATAACTTATTGTTTCACAGTATAAATAAATTTAAATTCTTTTGTGAAAAAATAATAATAATGATAACAAAAACATTTTAAAACTACCCTACGTGTTTAAAACTACCCTACTCCTCCAAGATCTAAACTCCATCATGCATCATTTTTAATTTTAAAAAAATTAATTTTAAATTTTTTACCGGGTAAAAAAAAAAAAAAAAAAAAAAAACCCGCGCTCGAAAAAAAAAAAAAAAACGTTGGAAAAAATTTATAAACCCCGATTGGTGGGTGAACATTCTAGTAACAACACGACTTTTATAACATTTATTAAGTTTTTAGAAAAATTTTATTAACAATTTAAAAAAAAAAAAAAAACTGGTACCGAAAAAAAATTAATTAAAGAATTAATAATAATAATAATAATAAAACTTGAGAAATATTACTTTTGACAAATGCCTTTTTCTATTTTTTTTTTTTTAAAACGTGGAAAATAATTTTTATTTGTTTTAAAGTTAAAAAAAAAAAAATTTAATGAAATATTTTGCACTTTATCACATCATTTTCATGTGCTATATATATATATATATATATATATATATATATATATATATATAATTAATTAAGTTAAAACGTAAACAATTACAAATTAAATTGAATTAATTTATTTAAACAAAAAGAAAAATTACGGGAATGCTATTAGTTGACAATAAAAAAACATTAAATCAACATATAAAAATATAAACAATGAAGTGAAAAAAAAAAAAATAATAAAATTAAATGAAATTAAAATTTTTCCTTTTTTTTGTTTTTCTTGTAAAGTTTAAACGATTAGGAAAAATACTTTTCGATGACGACATTAAAATATATTTTATAAAAATGGACGAACGGCGGGGAAAAAAAAAAAAAAAAACGAAAAATTTTTGGTTAAAAGAATAATAGGGTTCTTACTTGTGAGAAATCGTCGCTTTCCTTGGTTGAAAAACAACTTTACCGCCTTCGTCCCACAACTCTTGACCCTCAGACAGGCCGATGTTGCCAAATGGACATCACGTGACTAAATCTTTTAATATTGTTTTTCTTTTTTTTTTAAAAAATATTAATTCACTATTATCATTTTATCCCGGCAACATCATTTTTTTTTTTTTTTTTTAAATAAATTTTTTTTTTTTTTTAATTTTACGGTTCAAACACTAATTAATAAACACTCATTAAAAACTTAAATTTTAATAGACGGGTAAAACATATCGAAAGTCAAAGAGAGAGAAAGAGAGAGAGAGAGAGAGATAGAAGGTCAACGGTTTTACAACGAGACGAATTTTCAAAAAAAAAAAAAAAAATTTGAATTTCTATCTTTAACTTTGTGAATAGTAAAAAAAAATCGAATGAGAATTTCACTTTCTGATTAGATATAACGATTGCTTTACAAAGCAAATAATAAATATACAGCCTAATGCGAAATTTATCATTTTTTTTATAAATAAATTTTCATTTAAAATAATAATAATAATGAAAAATGTATCGAGTTTTAATTTATATATATACCTATTTTATTTTATATAAAGATATTGAATTTTATTATAACCGCACGCACACACGCACACGTCTCTATTTCGGCTGTATATATGATAAGTTCGACAAAAATATGAGAGAGAGAAAAAAAATAAAAAAAAAATCACAATGAAAACGGTTCCAAGCGTGTGCTGAACTAACGAAAACTTCGCGTTTAACCAAATATGTTTACTAACCGAGCATCTGCTCTAGACTAGACGACGGGAGAACGAAGACCGGTTTTTGTGTGTGGCGGCTGTGCCGTGTGATCATTTCAGAAATACTCAACTAACACAAACAACAGCGCTCCTAACGGTTTTTTTTATAACTATTAAGTTTCGCAATTTCGGTAGCTTTCAATGTAACTTTCTAAAATAAAAAATTTTTTTCTCTCTCTCTCTCTCTTTCTTTCTCTCTTTCTTTTTTTATTAATTAACTTATTAATTAATAAAAAGAAATTTTTTCTAAACTTTATATACACATACACATACAAAAAATATTATTATTATTTAAAACAATATATGTATATTTTTAACCGCAATAGAAAATAATAATTAATTAATTAATTAATTTTTTTTCGTTAATTAAAAAGTTAATAAAGTCTATTTATATAAATATATTCGATATTAATTTTTTTTTTTTTTTATCAATAAAATTAATTACATTTAATAAATCATTGTTGAATAAAATTAAAGTAATTATAATTACCATCCTTGATTGTATTTTGAAAAACGTAAAAAACGTAAATTTTAATGAATAAATAAATAGTGAGGCTCTCTCTCTCTGTTTTATGTATAAAAAAAAATTAAATAATTTTATATAAATTTAATTGAAAAATTCGATTAACGTGAGTTTTTTTTCATTATTATTATTATTAAATTTATTTTATTACTTTTAATCCAAGTAATAATAATAATATAGTAAAATTACTATGATAAGGTTTCTTATCATAGAATTTTCTTTATTATTTCTATTTAAAAAAAATTAATTATTATTATACACCTTTAATAATTGAAAATATTAATTATTATTATTATTAATAATCGAAAATTCAATAATTTATTTTAATTTTTAAAAAAATAAATAAATAAAAACGATTAGTTTTAATGGGTGTGAAAAATCAATTTTTGATTATTTTATTAAAATAATTTTTATTAAAATAAAAATTTATGAAAAAACGTATTTAAATTATTTAATATAAACCCCCAAAAAGTGAAAAATTTATTTATTTATTTATTTACTTATTTTTTGTTATAAATAATTTAATTCATAAATAAGTTCCAATTAAAACAAATTTTTTTAACGAAGTTTTAAATAATAAAATTAATAATTTTTATTATCGTTATTTAGTTTTTAAATTTACTTATTAATAAACATTTCCAAATAAAATATTATTATTATTATTTTTATTTATAGAAATTTTATTTTTTTATTTATTTTTATTTAAAAACAAAAAACAAAAAAAAAAAAAAAATTTTCCCGTAAACTTTTTCCTATCGCACGTAAAATCACATTAATGTAAAAAAAAATTAATTAATTAATTGATTATATTAATAATGTCCCATTTTATTAACCTACAAATTAAACCTTATGTATTTTAATAAATAAATTAATAAGAAGTTAATAAATTTTTTTCATACATATGAAAAAACCCCATTTTTACAAAAAAAAAAAAAAACAAAATTATTTTCAATACGTTTTCTTGTTTCTTTTTCCCTGTAAAATTTATTATTAATAATGTTTATCAATTTATTTACGTTATTAAAAATATTATTTATTAATTAATAAAATGCATTAATTAAATCCGTAATTTATCGTAAGAAAATACAAATTTTTATAAGTACCTTGCCATAAATATCAATAAACAAATTAAATAATTACGACGAAACCATTTTGATTTAAAAAAAAAAAAAACCTATCAGGGGGTGGGGGGGCCATTAAATTTTATTTAAAAAAATTTTTTTTTTTAAATATACTTATCGTAAATATAATAATAATAATGATTGTGTTAATCAAATTTGTCCATAAAACGTTCGGAATTTTTTTTTTTTATTTAACACGTAGTCTCCATCATTACCCGACGATATTTTCGAGAGAAAGAAAGAAAGAAAACCATGTGACGTCCCAACGCGAGTACTCGAAGGCGGGATTTTCATTTCCGCGCTTGCGTTTAAATTTGCAATGAAATTTAATTTGAGTCGTTTAAGAGGCCGGGCCAAATGCGGTCTACAACAAATGAAATCTATTCTCTTTATTACTATTATTATTATTATTATTATTATTATTATTACTACTTTTTTTTTTTTTTTTAATAATCTTTTATCGATTAAGGTTTTTAAAGTTGCTACTACCACTACCTTATTTTTCCTTAATGATAAGGAAAACTCGAAAAGGGTATCACATAACTATTTCCGTTTTCTTTAAAAATTTCCACGAGATTCGTTTTCAAAGGGGGGAAAAATTGTTAATTTACGATTAAATAAAATTATTTTAAACATATGGACCACGTAAAAATGTAATAATAATAATAATAATTAAATGACGTCATTTGCAGAAAAAAGGAAAAAATTTTATGTAGAATTATTAATAACACGATTAATTAATTTATTTTGCGTGTAAAGTTAATAGTTAAAATCAAACATGGTTGGAAAATTGTGGAAAATTTTTTTAAGAAAAAATGTTTTTTACGATTGTTTTAGCCTAAAAAAAAGGTTGACTACTAATCATTATTAAAAATTTTTAATTTTTTCTGAACAAAAAGAAAAAAAAATATAAGGACAAAACTTAAATTATAGTATCATGGAAAAGAAAAAAAATATAATAAAAATGTTCAGAACAATGTATGGAGATTCTGCATAATGTAAAATAAATAAATGATAATAATAATGATAAGGGATTTATATTTTTTGACGTGTTACAAAAGTACTACTCGAAAACGAAATTTTTTTAAATTCATGTAACTGACATAGTAAAAATATGTTATGTACATAAAACAACAAAATTTCATTGGGATTTGTTGTATATATTGTAAAATTTATAACAATATGAGCAGAGATATTCTCCCAGCATCCCTCCCTCATCATCTGACATGATGGGGGGGGGGGCATAGGTTGTTGTGGGTTTTTCATTTTTATTATTTAAATACATTTCATCCAACATCTTTGACACTCTGTATCATTCTCTCCCACTTTATTTATTATTAAAGTAGGAAAGGAAAAAAAAAAACAAAAACACAAACTCAGGCACGGTTGAAAATTTTTTTTTCCCCTTTTTTTGTTTTTTTTTAAATAAAAAATCAAATTTTTTTTTTTTTTTTTTTTTTTTTTAACCATAGAATAATAAAACTCACCCTAATCGAAAAAGTTTTAATTAATGTAATTAAAACTAATTAGATTTGTAAAAAATTAATAATAAAAATAATATTTAATTAAAAATTAAATTATTTCAAAAGATTATTGTCATTATTATTATTATTATTATTATTTAATTTTTACATTTTTCATTATGTTATTGTGGTTAAAAAAAATTTTTTTAATTAAATTTAAATTAAAAGAAGAATTTTTTACTTACTTAAAAAGATTATCTCAATATTATCAAAAGAAAAAAACTAAAAAATTATTTATTCCTAAATTTTTCATGTTGGAAGAAGATAAAACTCGAGAAAATTTTAAAAGACATTTGTTTTCATCAACATTTGAAATATTCTTTCATCATCAAGATAATTCTTAATATTTACCTTTTTATTTAATATTTTTGATGATTTTGGATAAATTTAGTTTCAAATATTTAAAATAAAAAAAATAAACAAAAACTTACCTGGTTTTTCGAAGAAAACTCATTAAATATTTATTGCAATTTTAATTTGTTCCAAAATGTGTTAGTCGAGATTTAACAAAGACAGAGACACATGATGACTTAATAAATTAATAAAAAATTATTTAAAAGAAGTAATAAAATGAATTAATGATTAATAATAAAAAATTTATTATTATTATTTAAAATTTAAATAAAGGTCTTAATTGTTTTTTTTTTTGTTAAGTAAAATTACTTTCTTGATTTTTTTTTTATTCTTTTACTTTTTCCTAACCTTTTATTTGTTTTAAAACCTGTTTTTTTACCTGTAGAATACAAAAAAAATTTTATAAATCATTTGAAGAATTCCCTCTCCCCTCTCCCCCCAAAAAAAAATAAAATAATCGACAAACCTTTTTTAGACATTTTCCCAATGTATGCAGAACTTTCTTTAGTATTTCTTTTCGAACCTTTTTTCCTACCTCCAAATCCAAATTTTTCATCTTTAGCAGCTCTAAAATTAAACAAACATAAATAATAATAATAATTATCATTATCATTATTTCATTTGAGAAATTTTAAAATTAATATAATGGTTCTCGATTTAAAACGATAACTTACCTCTTCTTCTTCGATTTTGCACTCAACTTGGTTTTATTTTTAGCGGAATTTGATTTATTATTATCTTTCCCATCTAAAAAGCTTAAATCTTTAGTTAATCCTTTTCTGTATTTTTTAACATCATTCATTAATTTTCTTTTTTCTTCTGCTTGTTTTAATTTTGTTTCAATCTAAAATACGAATACAGTCACATTTATTCAATCATACAAATTTTTTCTTGTCAATTTTTTAAAAATTAAAATTAATAAAAATCTATTTGATTAAAATACTTATAAAGGTAATTTTAAATACACTTTATAATAATATAAAAATAATAATAATGAACAAATTACTTACTTGGGCTTTCTTTCCTACTTTTTTTAATCTACGTAATTCTTTAGCTCTTTCGCTTTGAGCTATGACTGTTTGTCTCGATTGTAAATTTAATCGAACCTTAAATTAAAATTAAAATCATTTTGTATTTATCATTTAAGTGTAAATTAAACTAGTATAGAAATAGTATGTGCGCATACTTTGTGCATGTGTTGATCTGATTTAACCATTTCTGCAAAATAATCATCAGGTCTTTTGGTTAATATTCCTGATGATTTTAATCTGGGTAATCCTTCCAAAATTGCAGATTGAGCTTGTCTATGAAATAACATTTCTCTTTTGAAATCATTTGTAAAATCTTTACTCTGAAATGCTCCATTAAATTTATAATAATTTTTTAGCTTTGGAATTTTTTGATCTTTTGTCACCTGAAATTAATAAAAAATGTTTTGTTTTTTTTCCCCTCTCAGTTTTCTCCACAATAATAACAAAAAAAAATAACAGTACCTCATCATAAGCCTCAGGAGGCATTGGAGCTGGAGTACTGACCACATCTAATGTTTCTATCCAATTTAAATTTAATTTAAATTCTTTTAATTTTGATTTTAAACCACTCTGAAAAAAATAATTTTTATGACCAATTTGACATAACTATAAAAACTTAAATTAAGTAATATGAACAAATAAAAAAGTAGTTTGTATTTTAATAATAATCCAAAAGTTATAAATTTAAAAGTTAAAACGCTTAAAATAAATAAAATAATAAAACAAAATTCTATAAAGATTTCATTTTTGTATCACGCGTTTTAACCAAGTTAGGTTAGAATCAAGATAAAAGTAAACTTACGATATTATTTTTTAATTCTTTTTCCTCGCATGGAATATTTAATCCAGGTTTGATAAGTCCAGCAGCAAAAGCTTCTTGTAATTCTTCATCGGATAAATCATTAACATTACTTATATCAAATTCATTAAATTCATTTTCATTCATTTTGAAATTTAATAAAAAACTCACAATTTAAAACGGGTAACTACAACTAATCACGATAGAGCGCGCTAAATTCTTAAAACTTCCCACAGTTTGGCAACATAGGATAAGAACCGTTAAAAAAAAAAATAAATAAATAAATTTTAAACTTAAAATTAATTATTATCTTGTAATTTTATTTTAAAAAAAATATAAATATATAATACAATTTTCTTTTATTAAAAATAAATAAAATAAAACGGAACAATATTCTTTTTTTTTTTTTTTTTTTAAATTATAAATTTAATTATAATCATAGCAATATACGTGTCAATTAAAACAAAAAAAAATAATAATGATAATAAAATAAAATAAAATAAAATTATAAAAATAAAATTGTACTTTGTAAATTCTGAGCAATACATATAAATATATTTATTTTTTTAAATAATAATAATATTTTCTCTCTCTCTCTCCCTCTCTATATATATAAATATATATAAAAAGTAAAACAAAATTTATTTTTGAAAACAACAACAACAACAAAGAGGTTTTAATCATTTTTTTAAATTAATCTCCTTCACTCACTGATTTTTTTTTTTTTTTTTTCATTTCTTATTGAGAAAATATAAATAAATAAAAAAAATTTTTTTTTTTTTTTTAAATATTTAAAAAAAATTATTTAGCAAGAAATTTCTTTTTTGTTTTACGGCACTTAATCGGCTACTTTTAAACACGTGAAAAAATATAATTTTAAAAAATTATTTGAGTGCTATTATTAATTACAATCAATGTTTTATTATTATAATTATTATTATCATTATCCGTGTTCCAAAAATTTGAATTTGAGTGCGTGACTGAAAAAGAAAAAAAAAGAAAAAAAAAAAATTAAATATTAATCAAGGGGAAAAATTGAATGAAATTCAATTAAAAACTTTTTACTTACTCATCCGTAACAATAATAATAATAATAATAATATTTTCAAATACTTTTAAATGTGTGAATCGGAAATCACCCACTAAAAAGAAAAGAAAAGAAAGAGATATAATAATAATAATGATATATTTAAAAATTTTTTTTTTTTTTTTTTTAGGTTTCTAATGACTTACAGAAGAAGGAGAAGAAGGATCACCGTTTGATGATGGCGAATGTATGTGATCGGCAACTTCCAAAAGTTGTTTTTGATGTTCTTTAGCTTCGGAAACGAAAAGATTTGTTTCTTTCAATTTCTTCGGTCCGAATTCATTTATTCTAAAATTAAATTCAAAATTAAAATTTACATTTTTACAAATAATAATAATAATAATAATAATTTGTTATTTATTATTATTTCTCACTTATCGTAAATGACGGCGTGCAATCCCAATTCTTTTAAATATTTTATTGTTTCCGCATCGTTATTATCGTCTCCCCAACAGAAAACAATAAGGCCGCGATCTTTGGCAAACGATAATTGTTTCGGATTTCTCAATATGTCTTCCGTGTGAACATTTATTCCCTGCAACACCAAAAAAAAAAAAAAAAAAACATTTAAATCACTTTTAAATAATAAAAAAAAACAAAAAGAAGAAGCAGACGAAAAAGAAAATTTAAAAAAATAAATAACAACCAATATTCCTAATGATTGAGCAAAATAAACGGCTGCCTCGATTGTGTGACATCTCGGATCGTGGTACATTGGATATTTCGATGTGACTCCTTGTGTTAAAAACATGACGGGATATTTTGTTTGCTTATGTCTAACCCTAAAATACATATAACTAATTTAATACATTTTATTAATTCATTAACCTTCGGGAGAGAGAGAGAGAGAGAGAGAGAGAGAGAGAGAGAGAGAGAAAAAAAGACCTACAACTATAAAATTTTCACATTTTTCATAACACAAACGTCAAAAAAAAATCAAAATGATATAAATTTGCTGCAAACAAAAATGAAAGAAACTTTGTTAACAAAAACATTACAATATTATTATTATTATGTTCTTGAACCCAAAAAAAAAAAGAAAACATTCGACCACTTCATCTTCAACCTCCTTTTTTTTTTTTTTCATTTATGAACTACTACTCTCATTTTCAATAATCCCCTGATGAGTTTATTGTAATAATAATAATGATGATGATGTACCAGTTCGTAATAATAATAATAATAATAATAATAAGAAATAATTTTAAACTCAATCATTTTCGTTGACAAAATTTCAATGATCTCGACGGTAACATCCAACAAACAATCGAATGTTCTGTTTTAAAATTAAAACTTTAGTGACGTAGCCACCGCAAAAAAAACGGGGGGGAGGGGGGCGTAACCGATCAATCATCCTTATTTCTTATATATATATATTAGCTAACGACACAACTTCTTCTTCTTCTTCATCATCTTTGAATTGAATAAAAATAAAAAAATAAAATTTTCATTTTGTTTCCATTGCTCTACGCCGTCGCAAAAAATCCATCATATTCTATTCTTCCTTTCTTCAAGGCAATCATCATTCATTGAATTCAAAATCGATCGATCGATCAATCAATCAATTAATAAATAAAACGAAAAAAACATATTATGTAGTATATGCACTGAGACACGAGATTATTCCATAACTTTAATTTTTTTTTTTTATTCATTCTAACAATTTTTCTTAACTTCTTAAATTTTTTTTTTTTTTTTTTTTAGTATTCACCAAATCAAACTTTAAATTACTCACCAAACAATAACAAAAATAAAAAAAAAAAAAAAAATTTTCTTTTTTTTTTTTTTTTGTTTGTTTCCCACTGATAAAGAAAGGTTTTGTGTGTAGACATTTTAGATCCTCTTCCAAATATTAATTTTTTAAAAAAAAATTTTTTTTGTAAAGTTTAAATATCTTAAACCACGAGACTTTTTACTTTTATTTATTATTGACGATGGTGAACTGACTGATGGAGAACAGAGAAACAGGTTTATCGTACCTGTTTTTGTATTGTTCGATGTGTCGTCGATCGACGTGAATGCTTTTGACAAAAATTTACTCTCCTAACGTGACAATAAAAACAATTTTTTTTTTTTTTTCGAACCTTTTTTTTTTTTTTTACGTTTGTTGTTGTACGAAATAATAAAAAAAATGTTTTGAGAGTAATTGATTGCACGGCATACATATTTTTTTTTTTTTTTTTTTTTCATATTTAAAAGGTACATACATTGTCTTTTAAATATCAGGTTAAGAGAGTCAGACGGATAGACAGATGAGAATACTGCAACCTCTGAACCCTGAAATAGGGTAGAAAAAAAAACGACAATTTAATTATTCGTCTATTATTCTGATAAAAAATACATTCATTGGCGGAGAATTGAGGAATTGTTGTTGATAACGACTGTTCTGGACTGTTGATAATAAGAGAATGCTATATGTTAAATTTAATTTTTATTATTATTATTAAGATAATTCTACTACTCACATCGTGCATATGTCCGGGTGAAAACAAGAAAAAATTATTTTACGATTTCCACCGTTTTCCAAAACGACTTTCAATATGGAATCCACGTACGTGTTCAAATCGAACGGATTATTTAATTCGAATGTTCCATCCTGTCGTGGAAGAAGAAGAAGAAGAAAAAGTCAGTGTCATAATTATATGCCCAACCTTTTTCCAAAAGAATGTAAAGAGTCCTTTTTTACCTTTAACAACATTGTCCATTTAATTTCTATATTAAATCCAACGATCGGATCTAAAACATTTAAGGCGTGTTTAAGAGTAGGAAAGGGTTGATGATCTTCAAGATGTTCATCGAAAAATAATTGTTTATTAATTATTCCCTCTTGAATGTGATAAACCTATAAAAACAATTTTAAATAATAATAATAATTTGAACGCGTTTCAAGAACGAATAAAAAAAAAAAATTTGTTTAACAAATTTTTAATAATGATAACCTTGAGGCATTGAAGTTGTTCCAAAGTTAATTCTTTTAAAGGTATTTCCAACATGTCGTCGATGTTGACCTTTTTTCTTTTCAACGAGATACAAACGTGAAAATCGTGATAAATGACGGGTACCATATCTTTTGACAATTGTACATCAAATTCGACGTAATCCGCTCCGTGAGAAGCAGCTTCTTTAAGTGAGGCTATTGTATTTTCACGAACTCCAGCAGCACAACTGCATAAATAAATAAATAAATAAAATAAAATTGAAAATTAAAATTTATTTTTATATTAAATTTTACCTCTTTTGTTTGAATGACGTTCCTAAACCACGGTGACCAACATCGAGACCCTGCAAACTGTGCTTCCAATATTTTGCATAAGATGTACTCATGTCGCAAGTATAATTTTCAATCGGTTTGATGACTAAGTAATCGGCTGAAAATAAAACTTTACTTTGTATTTCAAAATACGCGGAGGGGGGGGGGAAATGACATTAAATATTATTAAATTTTCAACCTGAAATTTGACCGATCGGTTGATGTTTCGTAGATGTCACCGGAACAATTATTCTTCCTTCGCTTGATGTCATAGCGCTTGGCAATATATACGAAAAACCTATGTGGCAGGGTGGTTCGGATTCACTCGCTCTAGATCTGGGCACGTAGTAATCAATAAGGTAGGCAAAATTTTCAATGTTATGAACCTGAATTTGGAAGACGATAAAATCATCAGATTTTATTTCTCGACCGAATTGTCGCTGAGGGCTTAATTCACCTTCCGAATCATTGAGCACCTGAAAAACAATTTTTTTTTTTTTTCTCTCTCTCTATCTCTTTCTTATTTCAAATAATAATCAAAAATTTTTGCTATTCTTTAAAGAAAAATAGGAAAAACACGTCAACTCACGCAAATTTCCGTTATGGGCCAAGCATCGGAAGATCCGCTTCCAATGTCCAAAGTATCCAAACTAAGGCTATTGTTGTCGACGGATTCGTAGGCCAATATGGAATCCGCATTATTTTTTTTTGTCAAATCAACCGGAGTGAGTTTTATAAATGTTAGGCGAGTTTTTAATTTTTCTTTCCAAAAAAACAACGGATGGGAATGAAATTTGATTTGAATTAATGTTTGCGACGTGAGCCATCCTTTGTCAACCCAGTAGCACTGATCGAAGTAACCGAATTTAGCAAACGACTCAATTTTCCCAACGTCGATCGTATTACTTGGAGCTGGAAAAAAAATAAATAAATAAATAAATAAATAAATAAATAAAATTGCACCGTGCATAATCGATCAATGAATGTAAAAAAAAAAAAAAAAAAAAAAAAAATTGCAATTAAAACCATATTATTTATGTCGTGTCGTCGTCGTTTTGACTCATCAAATTAAAGGACTTAAATAAATCTAATATTATTTTTTTCAACTTTAAATTTGAAAAAAAAAAAGTTTTTTTTTTTTTTTTTTTCTTTTCAATTTATTTTTATATAAATACAAACCATTTTTTTCAATGATTCTCGGTCTTAAAGACACTTCTCTTCTTTTAACGATGTACTTTTCGTTATCCACGACGATACAAATAAAAAACCTGTAGTATATATCTTCGTTGGAAGGTAACAGCTTCGTGACGGTCCATATATCGTCACTGAAATCCATATGGAAAGATTTGTGGAAATGTTAAGGTTTTCATCAGTGGCGAATTCCGGGATATGGGGCGGGGGGGGAGGGACAACAACCTGGTTTTCCAAATTAAATCTTTCTTTTTTTGAAATAAACTTTCTACGTATAAAAATTCATCATGTGGGATTTTTTTCTTAAAACGTTTAAGAAAGTATTGATAAATTATTTAAGAAATGCAACAACAACAACAACAACAACAAAAACTTCGAAAACTATAGAAAATGACTTGTAAGAAATAATAATAATAATTTGAAAATGATAATGATTAAATGAACAACAACAACAACAACAAAATGAGGAGCAACCCTTTGCATTATTTTTAAATAAAAGGAAACGCCAATTAATCAAGAGAAATTATTTTGACCCTGGATAAGATATTGCGACGTATATTAAAAAAAAAAAAAAAAAACAAAGCAAAATATTAACCTCAGCAAAGAAAAAATTTATTTATGCATGTGAATTGATTTTGGCATAAAGTATAAATGTAACAAGGGCTTACGTTGATAAAAAAAATAAAAAGTAAGTAAAACTGTAATTTGTAAAAAATTGAATAAGCCAAACAAAAAAAAATAAAAATAAAAATAATAATACTAATTTTAAAAAGCCAAGTTGGCACAAAACATAAAAATTTTTCCCTTCGATAAAAAAAACAACACAATTTGACCTTTTGACATTTTATTTCCCACCTCATCCGTTTGACCTGGGTTATGAATTCGCCACCGACACGAATGAGTTTTTTTTAAAAAAAAAAAAAAAAAGAAATAATATTTTTCTTACTTTACATATGACAAAAATGCAAAAAAAAAAAAACTCACCAATTAGATGTAGTTGAATCCTTGGTGAGTAAAACAACTTTTGAATTTTCAGAAACTTTCCATTCTCCAAGTTCGGGGATATTACCTGTGACCCCGACAACTTCTCCAGGCTGAGTTTCTGCTTGCACTCTAAAAGTCCACAATCGAGCGTTTTTCATATTTTTTTTTTTTTTTTTCTTTTCTTGTTCCCTGAATTCCCTTCAGTTATTTTAATTAAATTTTTTTTAAATACATGATTGATTCTAATTCTAATTCTAATTCTAAAAAAAAAAAAGAAAATATTAGGAATAAATATCAATAATATTTTGTTTGTATAATTTGTCGATAATTTGATTCGACATATTAAAACGGTAAAAAAAAATTCCATTTTTAAATGTAATTTTCCAGAATTATAAGTTCAAGTTCAAGATTATTTAAATGATAATTAATATTGACAGTTGAAAATTTATTTTTATTTAAATTTAAACCCATAGTTTTCATTATTCTTTAAAAAACAAAAAAAATTTATAATTAAATTATAACATTTTTTTTTCGTAACAAAGAATTCAATTTCAAGTTATTGAAAAAATCCTTAACATTCATTATCTTATTAGATGTTACTTACTGTCAACATTTCCTAACTGATAAAACAACAAAGAAAACTTTAAAAAAAAAAAAAAACAATTTTTTTTCACATTTACCCAAACTATTCATAAAAAATTAAATTTATAATATTAGTATTGATAATAACTATAAATCTAAATATAAATATTATTAAATAAAATATCTATAAGTTAAAATATTTATAAATATTAAAGGTCTTAATGATATTATTGTAGATAAAAAAAATTTGAAAATTTTTTTTTTTTATAATTTAGTAATGAAATGTTTAGTCTTCTTAAACCGAAAAGCTGCAAAATGAAATAATAAATAAAATGCTAACAAATCACTTTTAAATAAAAATATAATTTAATGTAAACTTACAACAAAAAAATTTGCGGCAATTTATCCACTCAAAACAAAAAAAAAATTTATTTGCATAAATAAAATAATATCATTGTCTTCTTGTCATTTTTATTAGTAAAGCAATATTTAGACCTTCAAATAAAGAGTCAATAGTAAACAATATGGTAAAATTTATTTAAATGCAAGGTCATAAGATAATTTAATTCTATAATTAATTTCATAATTTAATATTTTAAAAAAAATTTTAATAACAATTATATATATATTTAATTACTGAAAATATGCCTAAGCCGAGAATTTTTTTTCATATTTAAATAAAAATATATTACAAAAAACTTTTTTAATATTCTAAACATTAATGTTTAATTAATTAATTAATAATTTCAAAAGTACAAAATTTAAAAGTATTTTTTATTTTTCAAAGGGTCAATGCCAAAAGTTCTCATTGCAAACCAAACGTGTATGTTTTGTCGTTTTATGTATTTAATATTAAAAAATAATTATTTAATGTCGATCGGTAAATAATGAACGTAAAAAAAAATGAAATGATTTATAAGGAAAAAAATATAATATAAATACCTATTTTGCGATCATCCTTCAGCATAATGTAAAGAGATATTCCCGTCCATGACAAGTCTCTTCATTTGAGTCAACGGAGGTGCAAAACCAAAGAGACGTAGAATCAGCTGTTTAAAAGAAGGCTGTGATTTTAAATTTTGCCACTTTCTAATTTCACGACAAAAACGCGCAAAAACTTTTTACAAACTTTGATAATTTACTTTCACATTTTTCTTACAATACATTTTTTTTTTATTAATGATATTTAACTATATGATAATGATAATTCATATGTATCTTATAAATCTTAATAGAAAATATATATTAATTTGATTTTTTTCTCAAAGTATTTTTAAAAAGGAATAAAAAGATTTTTTTTTTTTTTTTTAAATAAACCTTAAACTGATTATAATAATAATAATAAAGGCAAAATTATATATATTCAAATAAACATAAATGTTCAACAACACTTGATAAAATCAAAATAATGTTATTAAACCCTTTGTTTCGGATTTACTCCGAATAATTATTAATTAACTTATTTACAGAGTGGATACCATTTTTTAACAATTTTTAATTTTTTTTTTTTATTGTTTTTTTTTTTTTTTAAGAAACTTAAATATTATTATTATTTGTTTTTTTTCTAATTATTAAATATTATACAAAACTCATTTTTACACCCTGGTTAAAGATTAAAATACTGTACAATATAATAATAAAAAAACCAATTATTTAAACAATAAAAATACAAATTTAATGTATACACACACACACACATGCACTCACACGCACTCACGCACGCACGCACACGCGCATATATATATATATATATATATATATTTATATATATAAACGTTTTTGAAAAATTTGTGTTTCGCGATCACTTTCAGTGCAACACTTTTATTTTATATATCAAAAAAAAAAAAAAAAAAAAAAAAACTTATAATAATAAATAAATTAAATTTAATTGGGATGCATAAATCGACACGAACTTCCACGAGCACAATTTCCAAATTTAGCAAAATGATGGCAAACACCTTTTTGAAATTTCGGTTGCATGTTAACGGGTCCCATGAATGGTCTTCCACCCTGCCATCCGCCACCACCACCTCGATTCCATTGTCCTGGAGGAGGGCCACCCATGTTCATGGCACCCATAGGAGGTCCGTACATGTTGGGATCGCACGCCATCGGATATCCGGGATTGAAACCAGGCATGGAAAGTCCGTTCATTGGAAAACCATCAGAACCGGGAGGATTAAACATGTTCGGTGGTTGTCCCCCCATTTGAGGACACATGGGACCGTTGGGTTGAAATTGCATGTTCATTCCCATGTCTTTTCCATCGCCGCTCTGGAAAATTCAAAAATAAAAAAATTTTATGATCGATTCATAAACATATATTATTAATAATCAACATAAATTTAACAATGCTGCTTTCTTTTTTTTTTTTTTTGAAATAAAAAATAATAATAATAATAATATAATATGGAGTCGAAGGTATTATCTGTAATTTAAGAAAAAAAAAAAAAAAAAAAGAAGGAAATTTTCCAACAAACAACATGTAAGGAAAAATATTTAAAGAAAATTTTTTTTTTTTTTTGCTAAACTCTAATAAAATCCTTTTTTTTTAAAAAGTTAATAAAAAATAAATAAATTTAATTAATTAATTGTCATTTTTTTTTAATTAATAATTTAATAAAAAAAAAATTTTCATTGATTTTTTCTTCTTCAACAATGAGTCAGGAAAATTAATTAACAATTCATTAATAACACTTTTAAAAAAAAAAAAAAATAAATAATTAAAAACAACAACAACAAAATTAATAATAATAATAATAATATTTTTTGTCCTTTAATTAAAAAAAAAAAAAAAAACTTTTTATTATTAGTTTTATTTATATTATTGATTTGTTATGTAATTTTCTAGTTCTCTCTCTCTCTCTCACTTTTCCTTTAATAAAAGAAAAAATAAATTTTCAATTGAAAGGTTATGTATAAATAAATAAATAAATAAATAAATAAAATGACAAAATAATTAAAATTTTTTTTTTTTTTTTTCTATGTAAAATTTGAAATTTTGGTATTGGATTTATTATTATTATTTTCTCTCTCTCTCTCTCTCTCTTTTGTTAAATATTTATTTTTATGTAATATTATAACAATATAAATATATATTTATATTTTATTTAAATTTTTTTAAATAAATTATATTATTTAAATAAAATAATATAAAAATGGATTTTTTTTTTTTTTTTTTAAAATTATTACAACCATTTTTTTTTTTTTAATGGCACCTAATTTTCTTTTTTTCAAATGAAAATTATTAAAATAAAATATTTATTTAAAAAAGTCAATAGGACCTTTAGGTTTAAATGAATAAATAAATAAATGATAATGATAATAATAATATCATCACGTTTTGGGTTTGTGTTTTTTTTTCATCCATCATTTTATTGGAAATATTCTGAAATCAAAAATAAAAAATTAAATTATATGATTATTATTATTATTTTTTTTTTTTTCTCTTAAACATTTCACGTAAACATATCGATAATAATAATAATAATAATAATTTATTATCATTATTATTGATTAATTGATTGAGAATTGTAGAGAGCAGCATTGTTAAAAATATATCCTGAAAAACTTTAAATAAAACAAAAAAATTAATTAATTAGATTAATATCTTATTAATAAATATATATATATATAAATTTATGTAAATAATAGTTATTAATTTTTTTTTTTTTTTCATTTGGTGTTTTTATTTAAACGAAAAAAAAAAAATTACACCACCATTTTTTTTTTTTTTTTACAAAAAAATAATAATAATAATAGTATTGAAACTAATTTCAAAAAATAAATAAATAAATAAATAAAATAAAAAATAAAATAATAATAAAAATTTAACGGTAATTTTTTTTTTTTAAATTAAAAAAAATTATTTTCAAAAAAAAAAAAAAAAAAAAAAAAAAAAAATCCCCCGGGTAACGAATTTTTTTTTTTTATACAAAAAGTATATATAAAAAATTAACCCGGGGATAATTTTTAAAAAAAATTTTCCTCAATTTTTGTCATTACCTTTATATTATTATTATTATTATTTTTTATTTTCCTTATTATTAATAATTTGGAAAAAAAAAAAAAAAAAAAAAAAAAAAAAAAATTTTAATTAAAATATAATAATAATAATGATAATAACGCTTAGCCTAAGGAAGGGGAAAAATAAATAAAGACCCGTACTTCAAAAATGTATTTATTATATATATTGAGTACATGATCCATGATTTTGTAACACAACCAAAGGCCATTAAAACGATAAATTATGATAAATAACGATTTAGAGTTAGTTACAAAAACAAATTCAACCCTTACCCGCCAGTTCCCTTGTCCAGGAGGCATCATTCCAGGCATACCCATTTGAGGATACCCGGGAAAATTGCCAACCGTTGAATATCCCGCCGTGTAATTTTGCTGATGCGGTCCCGATGACGATTGGGTATGATGCGAATGCTGCTGCTGCTGGTGCTGGTGCTGCTGCTGTTGTTGTTGCTGTTGTTGATGATGATGATGTTGAACCCCCATTTGTTTTTGTGATTGTGGCGGTGATGGAGGCACGAGAGCCGGTTTCGGTTCTGGCCAGGGAATGTTTTGAAAATTCGATACGCTTTCGCTATTTCCGGTTATATCATCCAACGGTATGATCTTTGGATCTGTCGTTGGATGTATTTCAGGATCGGGTTCCGAGGGCGAATCCGGAATTCTACAATCGTAATTTTTTTTATACACATTTAATAAAGTGTTTTACTCTCTCTCTTAAATGAACGCGATAACAATGTTAAAAATTCGAACCACAGGTTTTTTTTTATATTAAATACGAAGGAAAAAAGACTAAACTAATTAATTTAAGAGAAAAAAACTAAAAATTCGTTAAAAATACATATTTTTCATTACGTCATGAAAAACCAAAAAACTTTCAAGACATTTTCTTACGGGGTTTAGACCTTTAATAATAATAATAATAAATACGGAGTACTTACGAATTTCTGTGAAAATATATGGCTTGCAAAACGGTTTTCTCTCTTGCATACTGTACATTTTTCTCAAGACTAGATTTTCCAGGTTCAACCGTTGATCTACGATCTGGAGGAATGTCAACTTCGTAAAGGGGTCCCCAAGGTATCCTTTCTTCCATCGTATCATCCGTAGCTATAAAATAACATTTTTAATACATTTGTTTATCCCCCTCCCCTTCCTTTTTCTTTCTCTCCCATTTTCTCTCTCTCTCTCTCTCTCTCACGCACGCACACACACACGCGCGCGAAAAATCTTTCTTTTTCTGTTTTGTTCGTTTTTTATCATTCTTACCCAATTTTCTTGCCAATTGAAATGCTTCTCTTTCGTGACTCCTTTCCATGAGTTTCATGTCGACAAATGTTCTCGTTACGTTAACCCTTTCCGTTTCGTCTAATTCGAAAAAACGAATGGCCGTCAATTCGGAATCTTCTTTCCACGTGACACTTTTCTTAGGACCTTTCCTAGATTTACATATGAGAACACCATTCGGATATAATTTCGCCTGAGGTTTATTCGAGTCTTGGAAAATGTCGGTCGTTTGTTTTACACTTTCCTCATCGTTCGATTCCGTTTTAGGTTCCACTATTTTCAATATTAAAAAAAAAAAAAAAAAAAAAAAAAAAAAAAAAAAAATTTATTATTATTATTGTTTCGTTTTCAAAAAAAAAAAAATAATAATAATAATAATAATAACGTTAATCTTACATTTAATAGTTTCTGAATTTTCTTTATTCTTTTCCTCGTCATCTTCAAGTGTGTCTCTGTAAAACTTAAAAGATGGTTTAACATCTTTTGGTGATAATGATTGATCTGTTGTTGTTGTTGTTGTTGTTGTTGAATTCGTTGTTATATTTTCATCTTTTATTTCTTTTTTAGCTTCAACTCCGTCTTTATTACTACTAATACGTCTTTTTCTTTTTCGCGGTTCAAATTTTGTTGAAGCCGTTAACGCATCGCTGAACATGTCACTTTCTAATAATGTTGCTGCGAAATATATAATTTCTTTTTTATTTACCACGAGTAATTATAAGTCCTCGATTTTCTACATTTGAAAAACCGTTAGAGTGATCATCAAACGTAAATTAATTTTTTTAAATACGGATGTTAAGAAAAATATGTTTTTTATGTTATTTTACGATTAAATTTAATATAAAAACAAAAAGTCGAACTTTATTATTTTTTTAAAAACGAATAAAATTTTTTTAAATCTTTTTTTTTTTTTTTTTTCAAAACTCAAATTCGAGTTAATAAAAACACGTGATATATACATAAATATAAATTTTTCACGGGTAATAATAATAATAATATTAAAAAAAAAAAAAAAATAACCAAACACTTTCGATATTATTAGTAAGTAACCTTTTCATATTTTTAATCTAATTAATTTTATTTAATTAATTATATAATTATAATAACCACCCATCACTTTAAACAATGATTTATTATCATTATTCATTTTTTTTAAAAAAAAAAAAAAAATATATTTATCAATAAATAATATTTTTATTTAGTACCTACTATTTTTATATTATTTAAAATCATTTAAATAAATTTTTTTTTTTTTTTTTGATAACGTATTAAGCGTAATTCAAGCGTAAATTTAAAAATTAAAATAAAAATAATAATGATGATGATGATGATGATGATGATGATTTTATTGAAAAATCCACCAAAATTATAATTACGATTATTATAATTAAACTTTCGATATTAAGCAAATTTTCCTAATTAAATCTCTTGAAATTTTATGTCAAGACACAATTTAATAAACATAATTACGTTTTTTAATAATTAAAAAATTATTTTTTTTTGGCTTATAAATATGGCGTCGAGTCGTGCCATCATCATCTTGTTGGTAAGGTATTATTAATGAGTGTTTACGCCTATAATTTTGCCTAAATTTTTACGTTTATGGGAGGGGGGAGGGGGCATGTTTAATTTTTAATACCCCCCTTTTTTTTTTTTTTTTTTTTTTTTTAGAAAGTTCTCGAAAAAAAAAAATTTATTATTTCGAGATACATGAGATTTGAACCATATTCAACCACCTCAGGGAATTTAAATTTTTTTTTTTAAATTAAAGAAATAAGTTGATTTATATATAAAAAAAAAAAAAAAAAAATTAATATAAATAAAAAACTTACGTTTGGGTTTGGGAGGAATTAATTTGATTCCGCCTGGTTTTTCCAATATTTTGTCCTTTTGTAAATCTATTGACACGTCTGATGATAATTTGGGTTTCTTTTCGGGGGGCTGGTGACTTTCTTTCGGGGAAGAACCATCATTTTTCGTTAGGGTTTCATATTTTCCCAGCGGCCTTTTTTCATCCGCTTTTTTCTTTATGTTGCTCCTCGACGGAGGTGGTTTTATTTCTTCTTCTAAACCCGTCGACCTAAATTTCGAATTAAAGGTTTTCACGGTTTTGGGTCGCATTTTCAAGGGTCTTCCATCGATGACTTTTTTCGTATCCCCAATTTTATCCGCGGATTCAACGTAACTTGTTTGTTTGTTTGTTTGCGTATTATTGCTGCTACCGATTGCTTTTGTTGAGCTGTTTAAATTATGACTAGATGATTTTTTAGGAATTTTTCCCAAAAGATTAATTGCTGGAGTCTTTAATCTCTCTAAAGTGTCTTTATCTTTATCCGCCTGAGTTTGAACTTTTTCACTCGTTTTACCACCTTCCTTTTCTTTACCATACTTCTCCTTTAATTTACTTTTATCCGATTCTTTATGCTTTTCTTTAAGGCAGTCTTTTTCTTTATTTTTGTACTTGTCCTTTTCCCGATCTCTCTCTCGAGATTTGTCACCCTTGTGACTTTTATGATCACTTTTTTTCCTATCCTTATCGGAATCCCGACTTGATTTTCGATCTTTACTCTTGTCTCTGTTCTTTTCCGAATCATATTCTTTACTGTTTTTAACACTTTTTTGATTATCCTTTGGTCTGATACTTTCCTTACATGTTTTAGAACTAAAAACTTTTGATTTATTTTCTTTACTTTTTAAACTAGATTCAGATTCATCTACAATTATCGATTCATCTTTATCACATTTGGGTAATACTATTTTCTGTTTTGATAATGTATCATTATTTCCACTAGTAACCAATTGGTGATTATCACTAATATCACGATTCGATAGATCATCATGTTTTAATTCGTTCACGTCCGACTTCTCTTTTTCACTAATAGGCTTAGTTATATATCTAAATTTTTTAGAAATAGGGTCTGATTTTAATACAACTGATGCAATCGTGTTCACTGCATCAACGTCACTTTCTATTTTTTTGTTCACGGGCAATAACGTTTTGGTACCTACTTTTGCTAAAACACTTTTTCCATCACGCACAGTAATTTTATATAAAGGCAAAGAGTCAAGTTGTGAAACTTCCTCTTCTTCACTTGATGATGATTCACGAACTATTTGAATTCCAGGCTTTGAAACTTTTCGTGGTAAAGAACTAGCTTTTTTGACTCCAGTTCCAGTTCCTGAACCCGAATTTATTGCAACAGTAGATACAACAGTATAATTAGAAGGTAAAACTGTTATGGCAGGTTTGCTAACATCGGCAGGAGTGGACACAGCTGCCATTGCAACATCCGATATGGCTGCCTGACCAGATTTTATAAATTTAAGCCACTGTTCGACCAATTTACTGGCAAGACTTTTAACTTCTATAAATACATGTAAATAAAAATAATAATAATAATAAGTACTTGTAAAAATTCTTACTTTTAAAAATAAAACCTAATAATATTGAGATACATTACCTTCAGAATCTGAATCTTTTGATAAACCTTTCACTACTTTGGGACAATTGTTTTCTTTCAATCTATCAAGACTAATAGGACACTTGAGGAGTAAGCCCAATATTTCACAAATAAGGGCATGATTATTATTGCTTATACCTTCATCAAGCCATTGAAAAATTAATGCCCAACCTCCTTCAGCCATAAATCTTTAAAATAAAAAACAAATTTTAAATAAATTAAAATTATTTAAAATAATTAAGAGTAAATGAATTATTTTTTCATTTAAAAAAATTCTTTAGCAAACTTTTTAAATTAACAGTAAAATACTTACTTGGCAAGAAGATCTGGCTCTGTACTTTTTAATATCAAAATATATATACATTTGCTGACCAGCTTTTTTGAAAATTTTGTCATTAACCTGAAACATAAAATATAAATGTTAGAAATAAAAAAAAAAAAGAATTCTTTAAAAATTTCAACAAGTAGGACTATACTTACACAGCCAACCGCTTGACTTCAGTTTCTCCCTTAATGCCACCATCACTGCCTAACAGTGAATCTAGGCAGTCTAGCAATTGGCTAGGATCTATTTTAGGCTATAAAAAATTAAAAAATTTTGAGTTTCCACATTCAAATTAATTTTAACAATAATTATATTAGGGGTTTCCTATCGAATTCTAAACTTTTTATAAACTCAATGGATTAGGGAATAATAAAATTCGATGTATCGTGTTAAATTTTTTTTTTTTCCCCGATAACATAAACTTAACTTTTCGAATTTTTAAATTTTCACAATAAACGCAATGTTATTTATTATTAATTATAAATAGTTTACGAATAAAAAATGTTTTCAACTGCGAATAATTTTGTTGACTTTTATGTGCGACGCCATTTCTAGCCATTTTATAAATAAAAACTCTGCTCATGCATTAACTTGCCACTTTATTAAAAAATTAATTCGTACATGATTGTGTACAAATAATAAACTCACCATTTTAACTTTCTTTTGATGATTTCATAAACACTATTACTGAAAAATTGAAAAATTTTTTAAAATTAAAGTTTCAAATATACTAAACGAATATTGTATATTCAATTTTTAAATTTGTTTAATTTTCTACTTCTGAAACGAAGTAAAAAAATCTCTTATCATGTTTAAAATAATTCTTTGCCATATTTGAACAACGTTAAAATCTTAAGGTATCAGGAGAACGAAGGGAATGAAAAAAAAAGACAAGTTCTTATTTAATATAATTAAGGAATTGATTTCAAAATGGCCGCTACTGCGACGTCCTAGAATTCATTCGACCGACCATGCCTCTTCCACCTGCAAACATTAAAACCATTAAAAATAATATATCGTAGTTTTTAAAATAATTTTTAAAAATTACTTACCATAAAAAATAATTTATAAATAAATTCTAATTATAAAATCTAATATGATTTATTATCAATTTTTATTTTACTTAAGAATTACTTATATCGTACACTGAAAATGAAAGCACATCCGCTTTCCAAACATGGCTTAAGGGCAAGAAATTTTATGGGGACAAAACTAATAAAAAATAGTTTTTAAGATAGGCTAATAATAAAGTAATAACAAAATATTTTATTTTGTATGTTTAAAAACCTATATATATTGACACTAACAATTAAGCACAAACTTCTAGCATCTAAATGAATTTATATATATCTATTAAAATATAATTTTCATCAATTTACAATTCTTCAAGAGCTGACGTCAGTTCCAACTCAACAAAGGAAATGAAAGTGGCAAGAGAAAAATAAAAATCACCGCCTGTTTGTAAGGCAGGCACGTAAATACTAATGAATTATTATTATTATGACTAATTTATTATATTCGACCAGAAAAAAATTTTATTTTTTTTCAATAATGTAATAATAATAATAAATGGAGAATTATAGTAATTTTTTATATACATTTATTTACAATAAAATTTTTCTTTCTTTTTTCGTTTATTAAATACTTAATATTTTTATTTATATGTTTGCAATCGACATTTTAATTTAAAAAAAATTATTACATTCAATTTGAAATTATTCTCAATACTTTCTTAAGTAATTTTAGATAATAAACCTAATGTAAAATAATTAAATTGTTTAATCAATCATTGATAGTAGTAAAAATGAAAAAGAAATTAAATAGGATGCATTTAATAAAATACAATTATTAATAAAATGAGATAATAATTTGTAATTTTATTTTATCTTAAATTCAAATTGATAAAATGAAAATTAATTAGAATTAAAGTTAAATGTAAAATTAATTAATTAATATAAAAGAAACTAAGAAATTTAAACGATAATAATTGTGCAATTTGCATTTAAAAAAAAAAAAAAGACTTACAATTAAACCTATTTAAAGTATGTCCTTTTCGTAATTATCAATATCAGCGACATTCGTATTAGTTTTAAAAATAAAACGTGTTCTCATTTAAAAATAAGTTTTAATAAATATTTTTTTAATTATCAAAATGTACTTTTAGTATGTCGTATTATTTTTTTAAATTAAACTTATTTATTCAATCAATAACAACTATGTAAAATTATCCTCAATAAAAAAAAAAAAAGTGGCAGCAGACTTGCATTATAAACAACAAAACACGAACATGTCGATAACGAGAATTGTTGGAAATAATTTTCTTAACGTTTTCAGAGTAATATTTTTGTCTCGTAAATTAGTGAAACTTTTAAATATTTTTCAAAAATTATTCTAATAATTTAATTTTATTTATTGTAGAGAACTATTACAACTTCCGGTTTTTGTAGAACAGAAGATAAAGAATCAGAAACGGAAGAAAAAAAACTTAACCCAAAAGATAGATCTAAAGTAATAAGCGTTGAAACTAGTATAGCATATTTAAAAAGTGATGGTAATATCTTTTTTTTAAAAAAAATATACATTTGCATATCCTATTTTAAATATTTTATTTATTTTCATTTCATTTTAGCTTTTAAAAAAGCTTATGGTGAAGATTTTGTATGGAAGCATTACAGAAGAAATTTCAAAGGACACTTACCGCCTCGTACTAGAAAAACATGTATTGTAAGAGAAAAAATATATTTCACATATCTTATCTATTATTATTAAATTTAGAGTAATTATATTTTATTTTTTAATAGAGAAAAAATGTAATATCAACCGGAAGTCCTTGTCCTATATGCAGGGATGAATATTTGGTGGTCGATTATCAAAATATTGAATTACTAAAACATTTTATTTCACCTGATAATGGAACAATATTTGAATCTAAGTACTAAAAAAATATTAATTGTTTTTTTTTTATGAATTTTTTTTCTTAAAAACTAATTAAAAAATTATTACTACAGAATAATAATAATAATTTTTTTATTAATTTTTTTTTTTTTTTTTGTAGAAAAACTGGAGTTTGCCAAGTTCAACACTACAAAATTAAATTAGCAATTTTAAAAGCTCAAAATTATGGTTTATTAAGTTATGAAGTTCCCTTTAGAAAATATGATTATGATTATTATCAAGATACAATTAGTGAATCGGCAAACAATTAATTTCTTACAATTAGTATAATATAATTGATTTACAAAAGGATAAACATGAGTTTTGATTACACATTTGTAGTTTTAGGAGGAGGTATTGCAGGAGTTACTTGTGCCGAAACATTGGCTCAATTAAACCGAGAATCGGATATTTTATTGATTACCAGATCGGAAATAATAAAAACTGTGTCTTCAGCCGTTTATTTAACTAAAACAATTATGGAGTTAGATGTTGAAGAAACTACATCTTCAAAAATTTCAGATAAATATCCCAATGTAAAATTTTTAACAGACAATGTAACAAAGTTAAACTATGATGACAGAATAATCGAAACTGAAAACAAATTGAAAATATCATTTAAAAAACTTTGCATTTGCACAGGAGGAGAACCGAATTTGATTAAAATGTGTAACCCTTATGTTATAGGAATTAGAGATACAGAATCGGTAAAAGATTTTGAAAGTAAAATTAAAAACTCTAAAAGAATCATGGTCGTGGGAAATGGAGGAATAGCATCTGAAGTTATTTATGAAGTCGAAGGAATTGAAAAAATTTGGGTAATTAAAGATAATTACATAACTAAAAATTTTATCGATCCAGGTGCTGCTGAATTTTTTCAAAATAAATTAGATAAAAAATGTGGAGATGTATCTTCGATAATCAAGAGAGTCGTTTATACAACAACAACAACAACAAGTCCAAATTCAAGCGATGCCAATTTAAAAAAAAAAAATCCTGCACTGGGCCCTGATTGGCATAAACGATATGATTTAAAAGGTTCTTTAAAAGAAAACTCAGTCGCCATAGAATACAACACTCGAGTTGAAAACATAATAACAGGAGATGAAAATTATCCAGTTTACGTCGAGTTGACGAATGGAAAACGTTACGGTGTTGATTTTGTCGTGTCAGCAACGGGAGTCGTACCCAATTCGGAAATATTCGTGCGCGATAATAAAGATTTAAAAATAAGCGAAGACGGTGGAATAATTGTCGATTGGAAAATGGAAACGACGCTAAAAGATGTTTTTGCTGCCGGAGACGTTTGTTCGGCCGGATGGACTTGGGCTCAACATTGGCATCAAATGAGACTGTGGACTCAAGCACAACAAATGGGTTGCTACGGTGCAAAATGCATGACGGCATCCGTTAACAACGAAGAAATATACCAAGATTTTTGTTTCGAAATATTTTCCCACGTGACAAAATTATACGGATACAAAGTTATTTTGTTAGGGTTGTACAACGGTCAAAAACTTGAAAATGATTACGAAGTTTTGTTGAGAGTGACGCGGGACAAAGAATACGTTAAAATTGTTTTGAAAAATGGTAAAATGCAAGGAGCTTTATTAATCGGCGACACCGATCTAGAAGAAATGTGTGAAAATTTAATTTTAAATCAATTGGATTTGACACAGTACGGAGATGACTTATTAAATCCTGATATTGATATCGATGATTATTTCGATTGATGTGCTTAACTCATTTGCAAAAACAAAAACAAAAAAAAAAATTGACTAATATAAAAATCCTAATTTGCTTAAACCAACGCGAGTATGTATTTATTATTAAAAACATAAATTAATTAATCTCTTTTTAAAATTTTCAAATAAAATGAAACAAAATAATACACAAAATAAAAACAAAGAAAAAAAAAAAACAAGCAAAAAAAGGGGGGAGGGGGGGGAAAACGTAATAAAATCAAATAAAACAATGAATAGACAAAAAAAAAAAAAAAGTATGATAATAAGGAGGTATTTTTTTTTTTTTTTTTAAGATGAAATCCCGCTAAAACGAACGCATTTACCCGTTTTGTTATCAATTATCGAAAGAGAATTATTATTAGTATTAGTATCAAATGAATCTTTACCTTCGATAATGGAAAAAAACATGTCGAAAACTTTCACGGCAACCTGAATTTTCTGCATCCATTTTTCCGACTCGTCGTAAAATTGACATCGTTGTATTAAATTTTCAATTTTTATTTTTATATCTTTAAGACAATCGTGAATTTCGCGAGGAACTTTTTCATCTAAAAAAACAAAAAAAAAATTCGAGATCCCAAAAAAAAAAAATTTTTCATTCCACAAAAAGTAATTTTTCTTTTGTTCTAACCGTTAGAAAGAATGACGTCATCATCTTTTTTTTTAATAATATTCTCGGTTAATTCTTTCGCGGCGGCAACATCCGCGTTAACGAAAATTTTATTTTTTTTACAATCCGTTTCGTTTGCCCCCCATTCCATTTGACGTTATTTAATATTTTTTCGATTCCTCTCTAAAAAAAAAAAAAATTTTTTTTATGTTTTATTATATTTTATTTATTATTGATGCGAAATCAATAAATGACGTCATTTTAATCCACCTTATGATCGCTTTCCCTTAAAACGTTAATAAAATTTATAAAATTTGGTAAATCCCATAAAACAAAAACATTTTTTATTTTATGCACAACTTTGACAACTCTATTGAGTCCGTTTGTTTTGAATATTTGTTGCTGATGAAATTCCTAAAAAAAAAATTAAAAATAATTTACAATTTTTTTTTTTTAAATCCCCAAAATAATAATAATAATAATAAAAGTTAAATTGACTTCGAGTAGTTTTTTACTTTAAATATAATTACAATAATAATAACACTGATAATGCTATCAGGTGTACGATTTAGGTTTTTATTACATAGTAATTATCATTATTGATAAAAAAAAAAAAAAAATCTCTTTGAAAAGGCAAAATCAAACCGATTTTTTAATACGTTTTATATTTTTCGCTTGTCATTCTATTTTAAATAATTAATTAAAAATCTCTTTTAAAAAAAAAAAAAAAAAATGTCGAATCTTACGTAATTTAAACCCAATTCTTTGCATCTTTGTGTTGCTTCCTGAACGAGCATTTGCATTTCGTGTAAACTTATCATTTCGGATTCTGATTCGGGTTCCCGACGATTTTCATCGTTCAAAATCATTTTGAGATCCTAAAAAAAAAAAAATTCATATTTATTTCCTTTCGTTTTAATTTTTACCTTCCTCCTCCCGTTTGACTCATCACCTGTAAAAACGTCGACTTGTATATCGATATCCTTTTGACATTTTTTCTCTCGTCACTAATCATTTTCCTGCAATCGTTTTGACTGTTGACCTTTTCTTGCAAAACATTTTTTTCAACTTCTAAAACGTGTTTTTGTTTTCTTTCCTCGGCGAGTGCGTTGGTTTGCATTTCGACGACCGACAACATTTCGTTGATTTGTCTTTCGTAATCAAATTTTTGTGCTCCCAACATCGATTCCATTTCCGATTCCAATTCCGTTATTGCTTTTTGTTTCGATTCTTCCAATTCTTTTCTCAATCTTTTCTCTTGTACTTTTAATATTTCCTGATGTGCAAAATCAAAATCCACGATTCTTTCCTCATTCTCGGATGATTCGTTGGGTATGTTTATGCGAAAATAATGAATTCCACCAAATACGATTCTATCTTTGTGAAATAATTCAGTCTTGACATTTATGACGCATCCGTTAACGTATGTATCACAGCCTTCGATGGGAATCAAATATAATCTTCCATTTTCATTTTCGATATCACTGTAAGTAAATTCATTAATTAATTTTTTCTCTGACGCCAAAAAAAAAAATTGTATACAAATAAAAAAAAATCACCAGTGATGGGGTTGAATTAATGGACCGTTTAATCTTATATCCGGTTGTTTTTCATCGGGATTTTTATCGTTCGAACGTCCAATCACTAAACGTCCTGGAGGTAGAAGGTACAACAGAGTACCGCTCAACATGGGATCCGCTGTTAAATTTACAAACATGAATTTTTTTATCGCATTGCAAACCTATTGAAATTCCGCAGCGTTTTAAATATTGCAATTCGGCTGCTTTTAAACTTTCGGCTTCTCGCAAACGTTCCGCCCACGATCTAAAACAAACAAACAAAAAGTGACGAAATCTCAAATAAGATAATAATAATAATAATAATTATTGCCGTGCGTGATAATATAATAATTTAATTCCTAATCTTAATTGCGCAGGAAAAAGAAAAAAAAGCTTAATTTTAAAAGAATAATGAAATGATAGCCTACATATTACTTTTTAAATAATTTTTTTTTTTTTAAACAAAAAAATGCTTTTTAAAGATAATTTTTCATTTGATTAAATTAATTAAATTATTGTCGAATCGCTAATCAATCGATAAATAAATAAATAAATAAAATCTAACGTTTGTGATTTGGCCAAAAGTTCTTCGCTTTCCATTAATTGTTTTTTCAATCTTTCTATTTCATCTTCTTTTTCTTGACTCTCGGAAAATTCAACCATTTTTTTCATTTTGTCCAATTCCTGTTTGAGCATTGTTATTTTTTCAACTTCAGCTCTCAATTCCCTGCCGACAAAAAAAAAAAAAAAAAAAAATAATAATAATAATAATAATAATAATAAATCACATTATTAAACAAACAACAAAATTTTTTTTATTTTATTTTAACCGAACCACGAGGTTAGTATTTTATTAAATTTTATTTGTTAATGTAAGCAACGCATTTTCAATGTTAAGGTGCAAAAACAAGTTTTTAAGATTTCCCCTCCCTCCCCCCCCCGTTTCATTATTTTTTAGTATTCGGACAAAAAAAATTTTAATCTTATGTGAGGTTAAAAAAAAAAACAATTCTTAACATTTTTTTTTACTAAAACGCAACAGATAAGTTTGTTGGTTTGTTTGTTTGTTTGTTTGTTTGTTGAACAAAAGCAATTTGCAGACTGTTAATTAAGTTATTACCTTGTCATTTTCCGTCCGGTGAAATAACAACTGCAAACACATTTAAATCCAATATAAATTAACTAATTAATAATAATAATAATAATTATTTAAACTTTTCTTCAATGTGGAAATATACATTCCAAAATAAATTATTTTCAATATATAAATATTCAGAATTTAATTTACTTTTTATTAACATTTTAAATAATTCAACCGTAGTTTCCAGTTATTATTATTATTATTACTCAAAAAAAATAGTCAAAAATTAGAAAATTTCAAATTTAAATTGAAAATTTTTTGTTTTTTTTTTTTTTTTTTTTTTAAACGAGGCTAAGGATTTTTAATAAATTAAAATTTCATACCTTATCATTCTTTCGTTTGCATCTTCATTTTTGTAAACTCGATTTACAATCGATCGTGCCTGGCAAGCGTACCTTAAAGTTGCCAAAGTTTCATCCAAATGTATATTTGCCGGACTTATGGTCGCCAACATGGCCGTTCTTGAATTTCCCCCCAAGCTTTCCTGCGAGCAAAAAAAAAAAAAAAAATCTGCATCAGAGAATTTTCTTTTTTAAAGAAAACGAGGAGGAGTAGAGGGAGGAGGAGGTGGTGGGGGAATACATACATTTTCCCGAATGAATAAGAAAATTATTTTTAATGATAATTTTTTTTTTAAATATTAAAAAAAAAAAATTTCGGTGTCTTATTAAACATTAAAGCTAAAAAAAAAAAAAAAAAAAAAAAAAAAAAGTCCCACATTAATTGTTTTAATCGGGATACAAAAACAACTTTTATTTTTTTTTTTTTTGAAGGATAAATAAATAAATAAATAAATAAAAGTAAACAAAAAAAAAAAATTTTTTTTGTTTCCCCAAAAAAAAAAAATAAATTTACTTTTTTTTATATATATTTTGGGCCGGTTGGAGTTAAAAAAAAAAAGAGAGAGAGAGTTCAGGTTATAAAAAAAAAAAGAAATAAGATAAATAAAGACAGAGATATATTAGAGCGCAGCACTTTAATCAGTCGAACAAAAATAATAACCACACAAAGTTGTTTATAATCAGTTTTACTAACTCCGCCGAGGTGTTGTTTGTTGTTGTTGTTGTTGTATCTTCTTCATTGTTAATAACATTTTTTTTTTTTTTTTCGTATGAAAAAACAAAATTTTTTTTTGTATTTGAAAAATTTTTAACTTAAATGAAAGAGAAATAAATTCACAGAATTGTAGAAAAAAAAAAAAGAGAGAAGGAAGAAAATCAAACCGAATATTACAGGAAACAGAAAAAGGTAAGTTATATTACTTTATATTTTTGAAATGGCGTGCTGTCGTCGTATTTATCATTTTATTACTACGACTAACAATCATTCATAAATGACCGAAAATTTTACAAAATAATAATAATAATAATAAAATAAAATAAAAAAAGTGTACGTGCGAACCGTTGTTGGGGCCATGGAAGGCATTCCCCTCGTCAACTTTTGACTAGGCCATGCCCTCTGTTTTTTTTTTTTTTTTTTTTTTTGATGATCCCACCATTTTTTTTTTTTTGTCTACTTCTTCCTACATATTAAATTTTATTAAAAATAAATTTTTTACGTATTTAAATAATCGTTTTCGTGTAATTTTACGTCATGACTCCAAATGGACAATTTAAAAATACCTATTAATAAATAATTAAGAATAAAATTTCAACAAAAAAAAAAGAAATTTCCGGATATTTTAATTACATAACCCGAAAAAAAAAAAATCTTATTATTTCCCCCCTGCAAACAAACAAACAAACAAACAAACAAACGAAACAAACAGACTGTACTATTTTTTTCTTTTTCTTTTTAAAGTGAAATTTTATTTTATTTTTTTTTGAACATTTGAGTAATCTTGTGTTTTGTTTGTGGTTTCCTCATTTCTATTATATTTTATTATTGGCGCGAAAAATTTTGTTTCAAATTTTAGTTTACCCGACCTAAAATTTTCTAAATTAATTAAACAATTAATTAATTTATTTATTTATTTTTATTGCATCAAGCGATGTAATTTATTAATATATATATGTATTAATAAATAAAAAAATTTCAATTATTTTACGCCGCTTTTAATTTGAACTATTTAAATACCACCTTGTGTACTTGCCCTTCACCTAATTTTACACAATTGTTATTTTTTTTTTTTTTTTTACTTTGAAATTGTATATATATACACGCACGCAAATATACGTTAATATTATTATTATTATTATTAACACACTTGGAAATATTATATTATGCTAATTATATTTTTAATTAATTAATT